>NC_049910.1:3090207-3390207 GCF_001411555.2 Juglans regia | reverse complement strand
AAAATACATAAAAAATATATAAAAATAATTATATATAACATAACTAAATTGCATATATGTCGTCGGAGCAACTCGATCTTTTTTATAAACTTATAACGAATAACGAAGTAAAGAATCCCTGCAGATATATATTAATATTAGAGCACTGCTATTCCTACAGAAGTTTTCCACCGAAAACTTCTACCGAAAGGCAAAAGTTATTATTATTATTTTTTTTTTGCTTTTTTTTCAATCATTTTTTTAAACACTTTAAATATTTTTAAAAAATATAAAAAAATTATAAATTCATTTAAAAACATTCCTTAATCACTAAATAAAAATAAAAAAATAAAAAATAAATAAAATACAATTTCGGTAGAAGTTTTCGGTGGAAAACTTATGTAGGAATAGCATTTTCCTTAATATTAAGGCATCAGAGTAAAACTCTGCACAAAGTAACCAAAAAGTTTGAAAAACATCAGAGAAAAAGAATATAAGCATCAGATCGTAAAACTCTGCACCAAGTAAAGCTTTCGAAAAAAGGGTGTTTTTTTTTTTTTTCTTTCCCATAAAAAATATCTTATTATTTTTATCTAAATTTTAAAATGGATGAGAGATATAAAGATAACGTGTGTTTTCATAATATTTATTATTTAATATAAAAAATGATATTTACAATGGCGGAATGTGTCAGTGCCATGTAATATTCGTGAAAAAAATAAGTAAATACGAGATTCATAAATTTTTTTTTTTTTAATATTAGACTCAACTTTTTTTTAAAATAATTGCGAGGGGCTTACGAACCATACGACTGTATGTTTCTTTACTCATTTAATATTTATTATGCCTTTAACGTGTCTATTAAGCATTCAAATAAATATTAAAAACTTTCTATATATATGTATCTTTGAAAACCCGGAGGGTGTAACTATTATTTATCATATATTAATATATTATATATTATTTAGTTATTTAATTTCACGTAAATAAATACAAATTATGATTCTAAGAAGATAATAAATAGAAGTTTTGTGATCGTAACCAAAAAAGATTTCTTAGGAGGTAGTAATTTTAATTTTTATGGACACAGAAGATCTAGCTCGTTCCTGTTCTATGCTAACCTCTTCATTTAACATTGCCCTATACGCATCTAACTCTCACGGCTCAGTCACAACATGACACCTGTCAAAAGACCCTCTTTTCCCACCTTTCGGTATTCTATTGGATGAAAGAAGAATTACCATAGTCGTTGCCCGTATTCGATTATTTCCCATCGTTTACGTATATAAGCAAAGCCGAGGGTCCAGTTTTTTTTTGTTATAGTGACTTTCTTCTTTGGTTCTCTCTTTTTTCACTTTCTCTTCAACCGTCACATAGCCACCGGCGACGTCGGAGACTCTCCGGAGAATTGCATACTGTACAGGTGGGCTTCCTTGAGGAAGATGAAGATCTTTGTGAAGACTCTCAAGGGTACTCACTTCGAGGTTGAAGTGAAACCCGATGACACGGTACCGGCGCTTTTCTTGATCTCTTAATTTGCAAGCTTCTTTCCCTGAGGGTCGTTTGATTATTTTTTACTGGTGTTTTATTTGCATTGCTCTTGGGATTTTTTGTGATTTATGTTTTCTTTCCTCTTTTATTTTTTATTTTTGGCAGACGAAGGTTAGGGTTTTTTATTTTTTTAGCGGTTGATTTTTTTATGATCGTGTAATCTGGTTAGCTTTTTTGGTGAATAATGCCTGAATTTTGCAACACCGAAAACCTTGCGTGAATTGCAGATAATTGGTTTAGTTTAACCTAGTTCAATTTCGGATATTTTGTACGCAATTAGTGAGATTATTGTATTATAATGATTGGGCGACTTTTTAGTGCACTTTTAAGTCTCCGTAATTTTCATTTAGTTCTGAAGGGAAAACTTCAACTTCACCAATTTTGAGCGGTTTTTGGCTGTAGTATACTTGTGTGCTTGGGTTTTCCCGGTTATTAATGAACATATCTTACTGGCAAAAAAAAAAAAGTATTCTTAACAGTATGACATGTCCAAGTCTAAGCTTCTCTGTACCTGAAAAAGATATCAATGGTACTTTCGTTCTGTGCCTTTAAATCATCATCGAACACATTGTAAAGTTATCAAGTATTACTTTCCTCCTGTGCCCTTTGTATTACACATTTTAATTTGTCGAAGTCTCTCACTAACTTGACGTGTAAACAAATAATAATAATAATTAGCACTCCGACTTTTACAAAGGGACCGGCTGTGAGTTTATTCTTGTGCAATTCTATCCTATGTTTCCTCTGCCACTTTCTTTTAGTTTAATGTCATGAGTTTAAGCCCATTCTTCCAATTCTTTTTCAAAATCTTCAGATTGCTGATGTCAAGCAAAATATAGAGGCTCTACAGGGCTCTGTGGTTTACCCGGCGTCACAACAGATGCTTATTCATCAGGGGAAAGTTCTCAAGGACGCCACAACACTTGAGGAAAATAAAGTTGCGGAGAATAGTTTTGTTGTCATCATGTTAACCAAGGTGAATATGTTTATCACTGATGTAATTTTAAGTATAGCTGTTCTGGTGTCGTACTGGCTCTTAGAATTTAGTTCCTTTTTGTGTCCTTAAGCTAGTTGCTTTAATGTTTGTACCAATGCATGTGTGTTGGAACAATTGCAGAGTAAGGTCTCGTCAAGTGGAGCCTCAAGTACAACAAGTGTGCCCACGAGCCAAGTAAGTACAGATGAGGCTGTTTCAATCTATTCTACTGAGTTCTTTTATTGTTAACTCTTCATTGTAGTCATTATTGCCATTTGAAGTTGCCCCAATAGAGCCACTTACCTGTGTAGGCGCAACCTGTTAGTTTGCCTCCCACCTCGATACAACCAGCGTCACCATCTCAACCTCCTCCCTCAACTCCAGCACCGTGAGTTAAACCTCTTCTTGAATGCTTAGTATGAGTTTGGAGCACTATATAGTAAACCTTAAGTTTGCTTCTTACTTGACTGACTTTTCTGCTTCTCTTTTTTGAATCGTGCAGAATGCAGACTGCCCCTGAAAACACTCCTCTTGTTGTCCCGCCTGCTTCGTAAGTATTGATAGTCATTCTTTTGGATACAAGTCTCATGTGATATTGATATTTAAGACCTTGCATTTTGACCTTCGGTTTTCTCTAGAATTGTATAATGTTGGGGACTTCAAACGATGCTGAATATATACGATATTTCTTTGACTCTATTATTTTATTTATTATTCTCATTTTGGGTCATGCAGTTCCGAATCAGATGTCTATGGACAAGCAGCATCAAATCTTGTTGCTGGAAATAATTTAGAGGCCACTGTTCAGCAGATTCTGGATATGGGTGGAGGAAGTTGGGATCGGGACACTGTTGTCCGTGCTTTACGTGCTGCTTTTAACAACCCTGAAAGAGCTGTTGAATATCTATATTCTGTAAGTCTTTTCCCAGTCTTTGGGTTCATTGTCTGTTCATAGTTCAGCCTATGATTGTATCTAGCTTGTAAGTTGTAGATTCATATTTCTTTTCGTATTCACGTTTCAACTCATTTAAGAATGGGCTCAAGTCATGGAGCACACAAGTTCTAAATCTGTTCAACATCTCAGTACAATGCAGTTTTACAGTTTTAACAATGGAACTTGCAAATAATGGGTTGCAGGGAATGCATGTTGGCCTTAAGGATGACAAGTTCTTTTTTCCTTCTCGAATTGGGCAGTATTTGTTGTGCCCATCATTTTGCATATCTAATGAGGTTGAAAACTATTCAAGTTTTCAATTCAGTATTGCGAATATTTAAAAGCTTGCTTGAAAACCCGGTTCTTTTAACAAGTAAGATGATTGTATTAAAAAGCAAGAGGTGCTACCAAAGTACACCAGGAGTGTACATTAGAAACACCTACTTTGAAAAGGCAAAAGGTTAAAATAATAAGAAAGAATAGAACTGGACAAGTTTAGAGATGCTTCCATTCAAAAACCATAATTGATCATGCAAATAGAAAAACATAATTAATCCCAAAACCCAAGCCATACTCAGGCTCTCTCTCTCTCTCTCTCAACCTTTTGTTTTGGGTGTTTTATATAATATCGTAAAGCCGTGAAGGTTTTATCCAGCCATCTTTTGGGATCCTCCTAAGATTCTACAAAATTCTCCTTGACTTCGATTAAGGCTTTAATTGGATTTTAAGTGTATTTGCAGACAGTATAAATTTGGCAACACTTTTCTCCCAGCATCTGTGTTGGGGTCAGTTGAATGAGACATGGATATAAGTGTTGTTGGCCTAGTTTGTGGCCGGATGGTAATGTGAGCTGTTGTGGGACATTGTTGAAGGTTGAGAAAGGCTTGTAGACTTGTGATGCTGCACAACACATTCTAAAACTGAAGTGCATACTCATGAAGGCCTCAAAGTTTACTTTAATAACGATAAGGTGCTAATCATTGGAATTTATTCACTTACACCCATTTCTTAACCTCATGCCACATAAATTGATGTGAAAATTCCATATAAACACACTTGTTTACATTCACATATTTGCGCCATTAGTACAGAATATGGGTATTACATCCTGTTTATGGCCAACCATACTAGGATCTTGTGTTGTGTTGTGTTCAACCTAAATACTAACTGTGTTGTTCATGTGGAATGCACTGTGATGAGCATGTAACATGTTGCTCATTTTGTTATCACTCCTTTTGAGTTGGATGTAAGCATGTCTCTCTGTTGGTCATATCATCGGATTAAGTTGAAACTTAATACTTTTCAGGGAATTCCTGAGCAAGCTGATGTTCCTGCAGTTGCTCAAGTTCCTTCAAGCGGGCAGGCAGTAAACCCTCCTGCCCAGGCTCCACAACCGGCAGCACCTACGAGTGGGCCCAATGCAAACCCCCTAGATCTGTTCCCACAGGTAGATTCCTATTGATCAATAATTTATGGACTTTACTGGAAATGAATGAGTTTAATCTTCCTTAATCAGGGTCTTCCCACTATGGGTACAAATGCCGGTGCAGGAACCTTGGACTTCTTGCGAAACAGTCAACAGGTATATTACCTATGACTCTTTTCCTAACCTGGGTGTTGGCTTATTGTCTACAAACTTGCCTGAGGTTCCTTGAGCATTTTTTCTTTATTTCAGTTCCAAGCCTTGCGACTTATGGTGCAAGCAAACCCCCAAATATTGCAGGTACTCTAATGTCATGCGTCAGATTCTTTTTGTTGTCACTTTGGTCATTTTAGTAACTTACGGTTTAACATTGGTTTCTGCTAACTTTTTTTCCATTGCAGCCTATGCTCCAGGAACTTGGAAAGCAAAATCCGCAACTAATGCGCCTGATTCAAGAGCATCAGGCTGATTTCTTACGCTTGATAAATGAACCAGTTGAAGGAGAAGGGTGAGATGAATATGATGCGTTTTTAGTTGTCTGCTATTTATATATTTGAAGGTATCCTTATTTGCATGTTATTGTATGGTCAGGAACCTACTGGCTCAGGGGGCTTCAGCAATGCCACAGGCTGTGACTGTCACCCCTGAGGAGCGTCAGGCCATTGAACGTGTAAGTATGTTGGCCCTTATTTCTTATTTCTAGCCTTTCAGTTTGATTGTCAGTTGTTTCTGCACTTAAGGAGCGAAACCCCCGTAAGGGGGACACAGGCCTCCATGCCTTGAAGCTTCAAGTTGTATCCTATGTATTCCTGTCTTCTTGAATAAATATCTTTTATAATTCTGCTAAACATCCTGTTTAATCTTTTTTTTTGTTCAATTCGTCCTTTTTTTTTTTTAAAAAAAAAAGGACTTCAGTTGGATAAACTGACATGGTCTCATTTCTTTGGTATATGTTATTCGCGTGCAATTAGGCCTATTCATATGCATTTGGGAAAAGTTCAACCCAAATGTGTGGTCTGCAATGCTTGAAGTGTTTAATTATCACCATCACACGTACTTTTTTTTTTTTTAAATATAGTAAAACCTTGTCTTATGAGGCAAGTTATGTAAGGACTATTCATGCGCTCTTTACTGACATAGGATCTTTTGCAGCTTGAAGCTATGGGATTTGACCGGGCCCTAGTATTGGAGGTTTTCTTTGCATGCAACAAGAATGAGGAGCTGGCGGCCAACTATCTTTTAGATCATATGCATGAGTTTGAGGACTGATCGAAGTGGTCATCATTTCTTACTTATTTTGCTCTTTTTTCTGTTTATGTCAGACTTCTCTGCCTTGTTGGTCATTTTGGTTTGGCATTAGTGTCTTTATCCACTCATTTGTCCTGTGGAGTCTTTGGAACAGAGATGCTGTCAGGATGTTTATTCTACCTCCCCAATTCATCCTTTGTATTCCCTAGCATTTCCAAATTTCTGTTCTAAATATTGGTTACATACCTTATACACATAATTATTAATTTTGTGCTGTCACATGGAAATAGTGTCTTCTTTCCCTGTCCAGACTTGTTTAATCTTTTAGGTGGCTGCAAGGCATATTTATGCTAACTTGGGGCATTACCATGCTGACGCCAGCCCATAAATAGTAAATGCTAATTTTGCTGTCCTTTTATCATGAATTATGTTCTTAACGAATTTGGATCGTCACTATGTTTTTAGATTTATCTTTGTTGTTGAGAGAGAGCTTTAATTGAATACATGAAAACTATGTCGGGCTTATGTCGTGGGTATGTTGGTAATTCGCATATTTCCCTTAGCAACAAGGAAAATAATTAGGAAAAAAAAAGCCCAGATTAATTAGGCACTTTCCTAGGACAGACAATTTGAAGACTACTTACTCTATTGGAAACTGAATCATGGAGGGAAGAATACTCGAACCGTGATAGTCCTCCTTTGATATCACCTTGCGTGTATGAAACCTTAAAGGCCGGCCGAGGTCATTGCAACAGCCCAAAGTACCTACCGTAGAGCCAAGACTTGGAGCACAAGTACATTTGTTTCAATTTTCTTCTTTTGTGTCACATATTCTTCCTTCCACGTTAGGCTTGAAAATTCTTCTGGAATTTCTGATACAGACAGATGGCGTTTGCTGAATAACCCACTAGCCCACGGTACCGGTCACTTCCTGACCTGTGCCTTTTTCTAATTTGACCATGATGAACCTTTTTCTTTGATTTTTGCATTGCCGTTTTCATTGCCTTAAAAGTGTTTTGAAATTTAGTAAGTCCAAAAATTGATGCACTTTGATGATAGGGTAGTGATCCAGCCTCACGTAAGCGAACGATAAAAAAATTTGCACTGATCGGTGCAAACACTCAGAAAAACAGCCCGTGCCATGTGTTCTAATTTCAAAAGTTCGTTTAGATTAAGAAATGATTTCAATTCATTTCGTTTCATTATTATAATTTTTTTTAAAATTTTAACATAAAATATAATAAATAATTCAATATTTTTAAAATTTAAAATAATTATAATAATAAATAATATTTTATTTAACTAATTTAAAATCATCTCATTTTATCTCTCAATCAAAACAAGGCTAAAAGAAAAACACTTTATTTTTATTGGGTCGTTAAGCATGTACTCCTCCGAGTCGACGGACTCTTTCAAATCTTTCTCCGTCTCCGTCTCCGAGTAGAGAAAAGTCTTATTTGTTTTGTGCGAAAATACTCTTTTTATGCTAACTGTAAATATAAGGCCTTGTTTGGATAGTCATACAGGATAATATCAGATGAAAAATATATAAATAGTTAATGAAATAGTTTGTGAATAATAATGAAATAAATGAGTTAAAATTTTTATTGAATTTTGAAAAAAGAGAAAGAAAAAAGTTGAATAAAAATATTATAAAGTTAAAATATTATTATAATATAATTTTTGTTTTTAAATTGAAAAAGTTGAATTATTATTTTTATATTTTACATGAAATTTTGAAAAAACTATAATGATTAATAATAAATAGATGAAAAAGTATGGAAGAAAAATTAAAAAATATTTATATTTAAGTAATATTTAAATATTGAGATGAGACGAGACGAGACTAGATACGAACAACTGCATATCCAAACAGGGCCAAGTCTTGGACCTGTAGGCTGAGAAGCGGTCAGGTTTTTGGGTTTCTTCTAGAAAAGAAGCTGCCTAGAATTGACCGTTTATCGTTTCAGCAAAAAATATATGGCGGTGGCTAATTTTTAATCAGTTGGCATGCGAAGATTGCAACGTCTTTTTCTATTTGGATCCAGGTTGAAGGTGTCTACGATGACAAATCATGAGACGTATCAGGCAGCATGGTCACATTTCAAAGTATATAAGTTCTTTTGGTACTACCCACCCTTTATTGAAGTTCTTACTGCGGCAGGAGGTCTTTGTGTTTCATAGAGCATCAGGCATCAGCAAGGGCAAAGGAAGGATGGGACGGAAACTGGATGCTTTGCTCGGAAGGAATTCCAAGACCTCCAAATTCAAAACCCTTGCTAAACTGACCATTTCCAGGATTACCATCCTCAAGAACCAGCGCCAAGTCCGGTGCTCTCATGCACATTCTGATGTCATCGAACTCCTTAAACTTGGTCATCAAGAGCGAGCTCTTCTCCGAGTAATTTCTCTTCTTTCTTCTTCTTCTTCTTCTTCTCCTCCTCCTCCTCCTCCTCCTCACATGCATATATGCGGAATTCTAATGGATCTCTTAATAGGTTGAGCATGTGATAAAGGAGCAGAACATGTTAGATGTGTTTGCCATGATCGCAAACTACTGTGATGTCTTGATAGAAAGGGTTGAGTTACTTCAAAAGAACAGGTTAGTTTTTGCGAGTCCTTTGAATTTCAAGTTTTCAATAGTTTTGTGGTGATGGTGGCTATAAGGTAATTGGAAATCTAATTCCGTTAAGCTTCCTAGTACTGATTCACCCATATATGCATATGTTTTTACAGTGGGTGTCATGGCGAGCTCAAGGAGGGGATATCAAGCCTGATCTTTGCAGCTGCAAGATGTGGAGAATTCCCAGAACTACAAAAACTCCGTCAGATTCTCACTTCAATATTTGGGAAAGATTTTGCTGATCGTGCAGTTGAGTCGCGCAATAACTGCGATGTTAATCCTAAGGTAACTAGTTGGATAGTTCAAGGATGCATTGTCAAAGACTCGTAATGTCTCTTAAGTTAATTCTGTATTGGGTTTATCTAGATGATACAAAAGCTTTCGGTCCGACAGCAAAGCTTGGAAACCAGATTGAAAGTGCTAAAAGAAATTGCTTCTGAGATTGGAGTCACTTTGCATTTAGAGGAAGATGCTCCTTTGGTTGTTGAGGTAAGGAAAGTTGTACATCATAAATTAAGAATTTGCATCAAGTAAGATTTTGGTTCTAAATCTTGAATGAGTCCATGTTTGGTAAATGCAGGATGACTCCCAGAAGCAGAGGCAGCTGGAAACTCACAAATCAGCTAACTTAGATGGTCCTCACCTTCGATCACCTGGAGAAGAGAGAATGGAGAATGAGTTCCCTGAATCCATAAGAGCAAGGAAGAAGTACAGAGATGTAGCTGCCGCTGCTCAAGAGGCTTTTGAATCAGCTGCATATGCAGCAGCAGCTGCAAAAGCAGCTGTTGCACTATCCAGGTCTGAATCACGAGACAATGATCCAGATGATCATAACGGACTCCGATCGGTTGATGAGACCTAAGTTCTGAACTGAACGATATGCAGCTTAAAAGTAGATTAGAACTCGAAGTATCCATTAAGCTTTTACAATATCCATTTCATTAACAATTACAGTTCAGAATCAGAACGCAAAGAAGTGGCCAAAGAAAACCATAACAGAGATCTCAAAGAATTTGAAATGAGAAGAAAAAAATAAAGTGGGAATATAAAGTTCAGATTCAGGAGATGACAATTTGACACACAGGAAATTCCCTTCAAATCATGTACCGGAATGAGCCTTTGGGTAATGAGACAATTTTTGATAGATATGAAAGCATAGATAGCAAGAAAATGGGCAACACGCATCGCGACTTGGATTGCAATAAACCATAGCATAGCAGCAACATATCAGAAAATACAGTGCAATAGTATATGAGACCCGTCTGACAAAGGGTATCTACAAAGTGCTCTGCAGAAATCTCAAGCTGATCCCATCGTGAATCCCATGGACGGCAAAAAATGACCCATTTCTCAAATTTTGTAGAGCACTTAAATGACTTCCCCCAAACATGGAGAAGATGTTATAAGTGATGACTAAATGAGTACATAGAGAGGAGAAAAGTTTTCATTCTTACAGTTCTAAAGTTAAAAGCTGTCATAGTGTATGGTTACTTTATTACATAGATTTTTTCTCAATTATATACTTCAGTTTCTGGTTCCTTGTACTGTAAAACTCCATTCCCATACCCCCTTTTTTTTTTCTGTATAGAGGACAACTTATGGTGTGTCTATCTGGCAATAAAAGCATTTATTTTTTTACTTCCCTTTCAAATCAGTTGGTGGCACGGTGCAGCATAGCAGTTGGGACGCAGAAGCAATGTGCAAGGAACAAAAAATTGAAGTCCTTTAAGATTTTACTAGGCATGTCCAGAGGATGAAGTAATGAAAGCATAGCTGAAGGTTTTTGGACCACTGTCTCAAGCCAAAACATGAATAGAGCTGAGTTGCAGAGATTGGAAATTTGTAAGAGGAGATCAAGTTGCAGCATGAGATTGAGGCAAATGTGCTGCAAACAAATGATGGTCGTCATAGTGGCAGATATGTTAAAGATTCTGGGTTCTGGTTGTTTTTTTTATAAGTAATAAGAGAATATGAGTAAATAGGCATAATCCAAGTACACAAGAAGTATACAAGAGAAAATACCTAAATACGAGCTAAGAACTAGAATAGGCTAAACGCAAATCATGAAGATTAACTCCATTCAATACAAGAGCTTTCGCCCAAATACGCAAAGTACTAAAGAAAAACTCCCTAAGTGCTCCCATCAAATGTTCTTTATCTTCAAAATACCGTCCATTCCTTTCCAACCATAAGCATCACATCAAACATGAAGGAATAAATCATCTTCCATATGGAAACAATGCGATTACTCCCCTTAAAACCTTGCCAACATGCTAAAAGATCCACCACTTGCTTAGGCATCACCCAAGCAATACCCGTCCTACCAAAAATCTCATCCCACAAAGTCTTGGCCAACTCACAATGAAGAAAAAGATGGTAAACAGATTCACATCTTTCTGGGTTCTGGTTGTTAAACTGGAAAGCTCTACCTCTAAGAACACTCTTCTCACTACAAAAGATTAGCTATTTACATCAACTCTCTATTGGCATGTATGCCTATGAATTCACCCGCCATGGTAAGTCCCAGTAGAATACAAGTAAAATTACAACATCAAGGAACCCTGCAATGCAATTTTGGAAAATATAACTTCATACGGCTTAGAAAGTCCAACAACACCCCAACCCCCCCCCCCCCCAATTGTGTAGCCAAAAAAATGACCAAATGAAACTTGTATTTCCATTTACCTCCTTAAAAAAAAATTTGAACAACAGGTTACAACAGCAATAGCCTAACATTCATGCAAGATCAACCTATATAACCTAATATGCTGCAGATTAAAAAATCTCTTACATCAAATCTTATGCTAGATTACCCCCGCTCTGCTGCCACAAATTAATGATATCCGTAGCCTGATTGAGAAGAATGATGATCTGCTTTTGAGATATCCAGGGCTTGCTATCAAGTAACAGTTTTAGCTCCTCCCAAGCATCTTTCCTCGGCCAAAAGTAGTATGGACTCAATGGTATGGTGCCATGTCCCGGTATCATCTGGTCAAGTGCAATGCCAATGTTCTTCTCCATCCAAATAAACTTCAACACTAACCGCGGCTTCTCCAATGACTTCACAACCACCCCAAGTTTCTACAAATATCAAAGAAACGAAGCACTTCAATCAGACAATGACTGATTCCTTGTTCGGGATGTGAAGAAAAGATGAAAGTAACAAAAGGGCAAGTTTTGATCGATTTCTTTAATTTTATGCCCCTGCCAAATAGTTAGCTGTATTAGGCTCTCAATTACGTACAAGTTCTTTTTCATTGTCTTGTTGGGCTTTCCACTACATTTTCCTAAATCACAGTGTTTGAAAAGCAAGAAGTATCTTTTCCAGTATGAGGAAAAAGATGTTATCTCCCTAGCTTTCTATTTATTAATCAAATCAGCAAAACACCTTCAAAGGTTTTTACGTCTCACAAGTCAACTAAAAATCCTCACTTTGAATTCACACAATTGCTCTCATAAAACACAAAGTTGAAAATTCCCCTTTCCACGAAAACAGAACTTCCTATTTTCTTTTCTTCCATTTTCTCAAGAACCAAACATAGCGCAAAAATAAAAGAAACATATACCACACGCAGACAGTGGAA
This sequence comes from Juglans regia, assembly GCF_001411555.2. NCBI lineage: Eukaryota > Viridiplantae > Streptophyta > Magnoliopsida > Fagales > Juglandaceae > Juglans > Juglans regia. The sequence continues at coordinate 3,377,889 of NC_049910.1, read as the reverse complement.
GAGAAAGCGAGTGAAGGGACCTCTTTATCCGGAGGGGATTCGGAAGGGGAATCATCATCTGAGAGAGTATCTTCAGCTACTGCTGCTTCAGCTGCTTCAGCTGACGCTGATGCAGATAGTTTGAAGATTCTCGTCCTTTGACTGTGACTGTGGCGACTCGGTTGTTTTAACACGGAGTGCGAGAGTGAATGTGGCCTTGCAAAGATTGGGGCTTTCTCAAAGGGTTTAAGGAAGAAGCTCTGTAAAGGGAACGCTAAGGGCTTCAGAGAAGGACTGAGGTTGGGTTGAATCGCCATTGGTAGCATCTTTCCCTTCTTTCACGGACCGAGAGAGAGAGTGAGAGAAAGAGGGACACAGAGAGCCATTTTTGTGTTGAGGATAACTGGATAAGGAAGATCGGGCAATAGGATACGGGCCAATTCCAACCCGACTTAATTCTCGGATCAGCCGAACCATCCTGATTTATTTTTTTAAATATATATTATTTAGGTGAAATATTAGAAATAGTCATGGAGTGACTATTTGAACTTAACCTGTATAATTAAATGAATCAATTACTTTGATCCAACTCGACACATATTTTATGAGTTAACTCAATATGACCCATTTAGATGGAAAACGAAAAGAAAGAACAAATATTTCTAAACATTTTATTATTCTTACCATCGGGTAAAGAGGCAAAGGCTATATATATAAACTATAATTTTAAAAAATTAAAATCAATGTCATTTATTAATAAAAAGTTAAATTTATAACATACAATCATATAACAAATCATTTTGATAAGAGATTGATAAGAATGACTCGTGATTTGTTTGATTGAGTAATTTTATTTTACTAATCGAGTCAACTTATGAATCCACATATTGACTCGACACCAATCTATCATTAATCAAGTTTATATGAATATAATTATTTCTAATTCATTTTTTTTTTTTTATCTCGTATCTTTTAAAAGAATATATAACCCAAATCATAACGTTGGGAAAAAAAAATCATTAAGTTGATATGGAGAACGCACTCTCCACAATACCGAGGAGACACAATTTAACATCTTTGATTACTAAGAAAGATTAAAAAATATATATAATTTCATTAATAGTTATTTTTTTAGCTATTAAATAAAAATAAAATATTCAAAAGAGTATTTTTCTTCTATTTATAAAAAAAAATTATTTTATAAATCAAATATTGACATATTTTGCACAACAATATAATTTGTTTTATTTTAAAAAACCGGTATACACTTGCCGTGCCGCATGTGATCAGATAAACCCAAAGATTCGTCTTACGTGGTAATTCTACGAAGGCAGAAAATCTAGCTCTTTCCTGTTCTAAGCTAACCTCTTCACGTAACATTGCCATATCCCCATCTAACTCTCACCACTAACAGCACGACACCTGTCACAAAGTACCTTTATTTCCCCGTATCGCTAATCTATTGAGTGTGAGGATAATTACCATAGTCATTGACGGTACTCGATTATTTCCCATCGGTTAGGTATGCATACAAGCAAAGCCGAGAGGGTCTGGCTTTTTCGTTCTTGCAGTGACTTTCTTCTTTGGCTTTCTCTGTCGTTCACCTTCTCTTGCTCTGTTCCTGTGCGTTTGAAAGGTATCGCTACCGGCGACGTCAAAGACTCTCCGGATAATCGGGGATTGGACAGACGGGCGTCGCAGAGGAAAATGAAGATCTTCGTGAAGACTCTCAAGGGTACTCACTTCGAGGTCGAAGTGAAACCCGAAGACACGGTACCCATGCTTTTCTTGATCTCTTAATTTTGTAAGTTTTTCCTATCGTCAGTTGATTATGTGCGATTCCGGTATCGATGCTTTTTTTGATCTCTTAATTTTGATTTTTTTTTTATCCTGATTCCTGACAGTCGGTTAATTATGTGGGATTAGTGTTTTATTTGTATTGCTATTGGAACTAATTTTGATTTATGTTTTCTTTCCTTTTTTTTCTTGGCAGACGAAGGTTAGGGTTTTGTATTTCTCCAGCGATTGATTTCGCATGGTCGTATAATTTGATTATTTTTTTGTGAATTATGCCTGAATTTCGCAATAATGTGACCTTGGCGTAGGTAAACGGTGTAGTTTAACTTATTTCAGTTTCTGATATCTTGTACGTAACTAGTGAAATTCCAGTATTTTAATTTTTGGGAGACTTTTTGCACTTTTGAGTCTGCGGCGTGGCGGACCCATATTGATTTGCATTTAGCTCTGAAGGGAAGATTTTAACTTTACCAATTTTATGCGTTTCTTAACAGTAGTTTACTTCCCCGTGTGCTTTGGGTTTTTGCGCTTTCTTACTTGCAAAAAAGTGTTTTCTTAACGGTATGCAATGCCGTCTGTATTGTTAAGTGTTTGTCTGGTGATAGCTCTGAGCTTCTTTGTACCGTAAGAAGACTGCCGAGTGGTGACTTTGTTGGGATTTTTCATCTCCTCTATGAGATGGCTTATGCTTACGTACCGTCAAGGATTGAATGCAATGTAGTGCTATAGGATAGATGGAGTCTGTACATTCTGAAGAGCTTGTTAAATATTTTGATAAATAGAAGAGCTTCTTAAGTATACAAGCAAATCAAGGACAAGCTTTTTAAAATTTACTGTATAGGAGATACAATTGTGAGATAGATGGTGGTTGTTTCTTCTTCTCCCTCTCAAGCAGGAGGGAGTTGCTGGAATCATATCTTTGCTGCATTTTATCTCCAAGTTTTCCATAAGCATGTATTTCTTACACTTTAAAGCATCATCGAAACCATTGTAAAGTTATCAAATGATACATTACTTCTATGCCCTTTATATCACACATTTCAATTTGTTATAATTCTCACTAACTTGACTTGTAAAAAAAGAAATAAATAAGTCTTTCCAGCTTCTACGAAGGTACCACTTGTTAGTTTCTTCTTGTGCAATTCAATCCTGTGGTTCCTCTGCGACTTTCTTTTTGTTCTGTATACTTGGCTCTTGCGTATTCTTATGATTGCTAATATTTTCTTTACCGATAAAAAGAAAAAAAAAAAAAAAAAGAGTTTCAGCCCATTTTTACAATTTTTTTTCCAAATAATATTTTCAGGTTGCTGATGTCAAGCAAAATATAGAGGCTCTACAGGGTTCTGTTGTTTACCCTGCTGCACAACAGATGCTTATTCATCAGGGGAAAGTTCTTAAGGATGCCACAACACTTGAGGAAAATAAAGTTGCGGAGAATAGTTTTGTTGTCATCATGTTAACCAAGGTGAATATGTTATCTCATCTGGAGTATGTTTCTTACTTGAAAAAGGAAGGTTAAGAAATGCACGTGGGACATAGTTTTACCTCTGAGAAAAGAAGGTTGTACAACAGTTCATGATAAGAAACCTTACAACAAAAACCTCTATTGTCTACTTTCTCTTTTCTCTCTTATGTTTTTTTTTTTTTCTCCTGCCCTGAGAACTAGAACTCATGCTACATTGATAAAAAAAATAAGGGGAAAATTGCAATGATGTCTATTTTTTCTGTTTTTATTAGCACTGGGTGTCTAGGAATAGCATCCTGAGTAATCCCGGGGGTGGCCCTCGGCAAGGAGTTTCCCGCAAGTGCACCTCGGGTAATTCAAGAGGAATGATGTCTATTTAGATATGACAGATATAAGTATAAAACAATAAGTAAAAAAAGTAGAAAATTGAAGATAGTTGTTTCCATTTAAGATCAACTAAAGGCAGGTGATTTGATTGCCATTATGCCGTGAAAGTCTCTTTCATATATCTTCTATTTATTTGCATATCAATTGACCGACCTGTAGGGGCTATCTATGCATCTGTTTTGTGTTCTAAGCGAGTATTTTCTAGGCTATGTATAGTCGTCAATCCATTGTAGAACTTATAAACTCAACAGTACCTTGTATATTAGATTCTGATTGTAGGGTGCAGTCTGGGTATCTCTTTGGATTCAATTTGTGTAGAAAAAAGGGAAAAGAAAAGGACTACTTATGGTTGGAGCTGTTTCATGCTAGATCCGTGTGTTTTGTTAAATCTTTGGCTGTCGTGTGTTTTCTGTATCCCCAAAGAGTGACGATAAGTCTGATTTTGGCAGCCTACATTATTACAACCTTGTTTCCTCTTCTGGTTGGCTGGTGCTGTAAAAAATAAGATATTATTTATTATCCATGCTGAGTTTAGGTTATTGGGCCTACAATTTTTAATTTTTGGTATTATGTTGGTCACCAATGCTGTGAAGGATTCTGCAAAAGATCATATTCAACCTAGGCATAGTTTATGTCCCTTGATTAAGGTTCATTGTGCAAGGATTTTCATAGTGAAGTGAGGTGTTGGGAGGGGTGGCTTCCATATGGTCATATACTTCAACATGATTTTGCATGAGGTGGCTGTTCTCAGAACTTGAACTCCTTCATCTGCACTTGATAGCCATTCATATCCCTAGGTTTACAACCCTAGGGGTTGGCTCAAGTGGTAAAGGCTTTGGTCTTGGGGGTATGCTCCTTTTAGGTCTAAGGTTTGAATCCCACTGGGTGCAAACAATCTCTAGGGGCCATCGGATTGGGGGATGTTTCCCTTGAATTATCCGAGGTGCACTTGTGGGAAACTTATTGTCGAGGGCCTGTGCACCCTTGGGATTAGTAGGGACGCTCTTCCCGGACACCTAGCGTCATTCAAAAAGAAAAAATCCCTAGGTTTACAAATTTCAATTACTATGTTCTAACCACTTGAAAAGAAACTGGAAATTCAACTTCTGTGGAAAGTCGAAAATTCTTATTTTATAACTTAGTACTCTTTTTACTTATAAAAATAAAAAATAAATAACTTACTACTACTTTTTACCTTTTTTTTTATTTTTTTTTTCCTTTTTAAACTTCACTGTGTTGGTTTTCTCATTGCATCACAAGATATCATGTAATTAAAAATAGCTGTTCAGGTGTCTTACTGGTTCTTAAACTTTTGTTTTAAAATCTATTTTTTTTAGAGTCCCTTAAGCTAGTTGCTTTAATGTTTGACTAACGTGTGCATGTTGGAACTATTGCAGAATAAAGTCTCATCAAGTGGAGCCTCAAGTACAACAACTGCACCCACAAGCCAAGTAAGTACAGATGAGGCTGTTTCAATCTATTCTACTGATTTCTGTTGTTGTTATCACCAGCATTGCAGTCATTATTTCCATTTGAAGTTGCTCCAATAGAGCCACTTACCTGTGTAGGCCCAACCTGTGAGTTCACCTCCTACCTCGACACAACCAGCACCACCATCTCAACCTCCTCCCTCAACTCCAGCACCGTGAGTTAAAACCTCTTCTTCAAAGCTTAGTATGAGTTTGGAGCTCTATATAGCTGCAGTTCGCTTCTTACTTGGCTGACATTTCTGCTGCTTTTTATCAAATTCTGCAGAGCACAGACTGCTCCCGAAACCACTCCTGTTGTTGTCCCTCCTGCTTCGTGAGTAGTGATAGTTATTGTTTTGGATATGAGTCTCATGCGTGATGGTTAAGACCTTGTGTTTTAACCTTCGGTTTAGAACTTCAAGCGATGTTGAATAATGTTTTATTTCTTTTACTGTATTGTTTTATTGATTATTCTCATTTTGGGTTATGCAGTTCAGAATCAGATGTTTATGGCCTAGCAGCATCAAATCTTGTTGCAGGAAATAATTTGGAGGCTACTGTTCAGCAGATTCTGGATATGGGTGGGGGAAGTTGGGATCGGGACACCGTTGTCCGTGCTTTACGTGCTGCTTTTAACAACCCTGAAAGAGCTGTTGAATACCTATATTCTGTAAGTCTTTTTCCAGTCTGTGTTCATTGTCTGTTTGTATTTCACCATGTGACTGGATCTAGCTTGTAAGTTGTAGACTCGTTTTTCTTTCAAGCAATTCATGTTTTAACTCATATAATGATCAGCTGACATAAATGTTAGAACACAACTTTAACTCCTAGGGGTTGGCTCAAGTGGTAAGAGTCTTGGTCTTGGTGGTATACTCCTTATAGGTCCTAGGTTTGAACCCTTGGGTACAAACAATTTCTAGGGGCCATGTCCCCTCAATGAAAGGCTAATGATTTATCTGATCCATGTGTGGGGGACGCGTTACACGGGGCTGTAGTTTAACCAGGTAAAAGGCATGTTGTGTTTGCTCGGTCTCCAGGATTCCTCATCATAAAAAAATATTAGAACACAACTTTTGAGATCGGTCAATTTGGGTCTTAGTACAATGCAGTTTTAGCTGCGTCACTTGCAAATAATGGGCTTCGAAAGGGTAATTTTAGGTTTAAGATCAACGTATGGTTGCAGGGAATGATTGTCCCTCTCTAATTGGGAAGAATTCGTTTTGCCCATCATTTTGCAGATCTAACTAGGGCTGAAAAACTATTAAAGTTTCAATTCACTGTTGCATGTTTTCCAAAGCTGACACGAAAACCTGATTTTTTTATGAGACGATTTTATTAAAAAGTGAGGCGCTACCAAAGTACAGTGAGCGTGAACATTAGAAGCACCTAGTTTGAAAAAGTAAAAAGTTACGAAAAGATATGAAAGGCTAAAACTGGACAAGGTTAGAGATGCTGCCATTCAAAAAATGCAGTTGGCCATGCAAATAGATTACAAGTTGTAATCTTTCTTCTTTTGATCAATCCCAAGACCCTAGCTATAATTAGGGGCTCTCTCTCTCATCGTTTCGTATCGGGTGTTATATGCGAAACCATAGAGGTATTATCCAGCCATCTTTTGGGATCCACCAACAACTACAATATTTTACTCGACTTCGATTAAGGCTTGCATTGATTGTTAACTGTACTAGCAGACAGTATAAATTTTTGTAACACTTCTCCCCAGCATCTGTGTTGGGTAGTTGAAGAGGGACATGGATGTAAGTGGCGTTGACCTAGTTTATGGTGGGATGGTAATGAGAGCTGGTGTGGGCCTGGGTTGATAATTGAGAAAGGCTTGTAACTTGTCATACTGAACGACAAATGCTAAATGACTAATAGTGCATTCTCATGATTGCCTCAAAGTTTATTTTAATAACCCAAGGTCCTAATCGTTGCATTTTTTTGGCTTACACCCCTCTCTTTTCTTAATATCATGCCACATAAATTAAGAAGCTTGTTTTACATTCACGTGTTTGAGCCATTAATACAGAATATGCAGGGTAGTACATCCTATTTATAGCCAACCATGCTAGGACCTTGTCTTGTGTGGAGTTGCGTTGATCCTACATGCTGACTGTGTTGCTCTTGTGGAAATTCTGTGATGAGCATTAAACATGTTGCTCATTTTATTCACTCATGTCGATATATATTAATTTGGATTTAAGCATGTCTCTCTGTTAGTCATATCATCAGATAAGATGAGAGTTAATACAATTTCAGGGAATTCCTGAGCAAGCAGATGTTCCCCCGGTTGCTCGAGTTCCGGCAAGTGGTCAGGCAGTAAACCCTCCTGCCCAGGCTCCACAACCGGCAGCACCTACTAGTGGGCCCAATGCAAACCCCCTAGATCTGTTCCCACAGGTAGATACCTTTTGATCAATTACTTATAAACATTGTTGAATCAACTAAAGGACTTTAAATCTGTTTTAATCAGGGTCTTCCCGCTATGGGTACAAATGCCGGTGCAGGAACCTTGGACTTCTTGCGAAACAGTCAACAGGTATCATCTTACCTATGACTTTTCCCAACCTGGGTGTTGGCTTATTGTCTACAAACTTGCTTGAGGTTCCTTGAGCATTTTTTCTTTATTTCAGTTCCAAGCCTTGCGACTTATGGTGCAAGCAAACCCCCAAATATTGCAGGTACTCTAATGTCACATGTCAGGTTCTTGTTGTGGTCACCCTGGTCATTTTTAACTTGTAGTTGAACATGGTTTCTTCTAACTTCCTCTTCCATTGCAGCCTATGCTCCAGGAGCTAGGGAAGCAAAATCCGCAGCTAATGCGTCTGATTCAAGAGCATCAGGCTGATTTCTTACGCCTGATAAATGAACCAGTTGAAGGAGAAGGGTAAGATGAATACTTATTTATTCTTATCATAGGTGAAGGGTGAGATGAATATGATGCGATATTAGTTGTTTTTTTATATATATGGGGAACGAATGGATGCTTATTTGCATATTAATATATAATCAGGAACCTACTGGGTCAGGAGGCTTCAGCAGTGCCACAGGCTGTGACTGTCACCCCTGAGGAGCGTCAGGCCATTGAACGTGTAAGTTTGCTGGCCCTTATTTCTAGCCTTTCAGTAGTTATCAGTTTTTTCTGCAAAGAGTGAGACTCTGCAAGGGAATATAGGCCTCCATGCCGAGTAATTCTATCAAGTTGTATTATATCTGTTCCTCCTCAAAATGTAATGCTAGCTCACGTCCTGTTTACTCTGTTTATTTTTGTCAATTCATCCTTTAAATACTTTACTTAGATGAACTGACATGGTCTTATTTCTTTACTCTATAGTACCCACCCGTAGCTTTGAATTCTCTGAAAATATGTGCCTAGATTATTTGTGAGCAATTAGGCCTATTCATATGCATTCGGGAAAAGTTAAAACTTAATTGTGCGGTCTGCAATGTTTCAAGTACATGATTAGGCCTATTCACCATCACCATTGTCGTTTATAATTGCATGTCTTAGAATCTTGTCTTTTCTTTTGTTTTTCTTGGAATAAGACCTTGTATTATGAAGTGAGGCAAGTTATGTGAAAACTATTCATGTACTCTTTACCAACTTGGAATCTCTTGCAGCTTGAAGCGATGGGCTTTGACCGGGCCTTAGTATTGGAAGTTTTCTTTGCATGCAACAAGAACGAGGAGCTTGCAGCCAACTATCTTTTAGATCACATGCATGAGTTTGAGGACTGATCGAAGTGGTCATCTTTCCTTATTTTACTTTTTTTTTGGGCTCTTTTCTTTCGGTTATGTCGGACTTCTCTGCCTCGGCTGTCAATTTGGTTTGTCTTTAGTGTCTTTATCCACTCATTTGTCCTGTGTAGTCTTTTTAAACAGAGATGCTGTCAAGATATCTATGCCCCGCCTTTTCATCCTTTGCAGTCCATCCCTGGCATTTCCAAATTTATTTTCTAAATATTAAATCGCAAAACTTATACATAATTTTGTGATGGGACATGGGAATAATGATTTATTTTTCCTGCCCAGATTTGCTTAATGTTGTGTAGCTGAAGGACATATCATTACTCTGTATACAATGCATTCCCATACCGACCGTCTGGCACATAATTAGTAAACACTAATAATTTAACCTGAAATGGTACTGGTAACGGAAGCATTATCTCGGATTCTCATTAAAAGCAGAAATACAAGGTGCAATGGAAGAGTCAAAATCGGTAGGAATAGTCCTCCAGTCTTTCATCATTCTTTTTGCCGATGATACGATTATTTTTACAAAAGTAATAGAAAAAAATGTGAAACAATATCAGAGTCTTGATAAATATCAGCAGTGGTTAGGACAAAAATTTAACATGCAAAAATCCTTCATTTTTGTCACAAGAAATGCTAGGCTAAGAAGCAAAAACGACAATTAATTAGTGGCTACCATACAAAACATCTTCGGCAAAAATGAAATATTTGGTAACCTTATTTAGCAGAAAGAAAAAGGAAGACTATCAAGATTTAAGAGATGCTAAGCAAAGTGGACAAGAAACTGGAAGGATGGAAACTTAAGTTGCTCTCTCAAGCGGGAAGAACAACATTGATAAGAACAATTGCTAAGCACCATCCCAACATGCTTCATGGCTTCATATTAAATCCCCAAATCAGTATGTAAGGCACTTGATACAAGCTTTAAAAATTTTTGGTGAGATTTCTCTAAAGATAAGCGTCACAACCAATGTTTTGAATACCGAGCCAGACGCCATACCGGTCAAGACATTGAAATAAAATATTTCGGTATCAATACCGTTTCGAGATAGTCGATATATGAATAAATTATATATAAAAATTATATTATAAAATAATAGTATATATATGAATAAATTATATATAAATACATATATATAAATTATAAATAGTCTAATCTGAATTGTGGGTCAAAAAATGAGCTTGTAGTTTGAAAAAATGAAAAAAAAAAAGAAGAACAAAATTAAAGGCCGAAATATCGGCCGATATTTGGGCCAGTACAAAATATATGTAATACATGTACCGGACCAGTGGCCGGCAAGGCAAATACTGGCCGGTACGGTACAATATTTTAAACAATGGCCACAACTTAACTCTCAAATCTTAGAAATTCATATGCCAACCAAAAGCTCTTGGAGGTCTTAGAATTAGACAGATGGCAGACATGAATAAAGCAATGCTAGCAAAAACGAGGTGAGAAATAAGCAAAGGACAAGATAGACTTTGGCATGCAATTTTATTTGCAAAATATCACAATAACACAAATTTCTGTCAAACAAATCCGAAGTAGATGGACTCAAGCCTATGGAAAGGGATATTACAAACAAGAGAAACTCAAAAAAGGAAGATGCTACCAGATTAGCAATGGAAGTTCAATTAATATATGGTCGCAACCATGGATCCCAACTACTAGCAATTTCAAGCCTAAGTCACGACAAAGAATGGAAGAGGTTTATCCCCACTTAAAAGTTTAAGATCTCCTCACTGATATCCCCAGATCATGAAATATTCACAAAATGTAAGAGCTGTTTGATGAAGAACGTATAATTGAAATACAGAAAATATCATTGTCATCCTTTTCACAGAGTCAAGACAAAATAATCTGGACTCCAAGCAATACAGGAGAATTTTCAGTTAAAACAGCTTACCAAGTGGTAATCAACAAATAGGAGACAATTCAATAGTCCGCCACTCTGAATATCTACAAAAGCATATGGAAACTGAAACTCCATGATCAACATAAATTATCGCTTTGGAAACTTCAATGGAAAATATTGCTTACCAGATCAAGAATCCAAAAAGTTATTCATGAAACTCCATCAGAAGAATGTCTTCTATGTAACCAAGAAGAAGAAACATCACTCCATCTCTTCCTAAAATGCCCAATTGTCAGGATTTTGTGGTATCAAAGCTCATGGTCACTGGAGCTGGAAACCCTGCCAATTCAGTTTATAATGGATTGGATATATATGATCATTTCTCCGACCATACAATTGGGTTTGCGAGAGGAAGAAGCACATCACTTTCAATTGTTTGCTATGATAATCTTGGATTTCATCTGGAAGCAAAGAAATGAAATGCTACATAATCACACTTCCTTCTCTCTTGAATTAACAAAAGCTCAACTAAACAAAATATACCAGGAATACAAGGAAGCATGTAAAACAAAAAAGCAAAGCCAGGCAGATAGTTGGAAGACCCCTCCTGATAACTTCTTGAGTTTTTCATTCGATGCAGCAGTCAGAGATTCCTTCTCAGTGGCTTCAACAGTATGTAGGGATCATAGTGGAAAATTTTGGAAATCCAAACAGAAAAGCTTTTCACTTCTAATCCCTTAGTAGCCGAAGCAAAAGCAACTCTCCTAGCCACGTAAATGGCCTCCCAAAGGCAACAAGAAATGACAATCTTGGAAGGTGATTCGCAGCTTATGATAGAAGCCATAGTCAATAAAGCAACCCCTCACTGGCACATTGACCTCATCATTGAAGACATTAAGCATATCTCAGCCTCTCACTGTCTCACAGGCTTTGGAACTTTGCCAAAATTCATTGACTCGTAAATAGATGTGCGCATTCTGTGGCGCAATGGACAGCAACCGACCTTGTTTTTAGTTGTATACCGTTCTGACCTATTATCTAGATGTTTGTTGTTTCTTGATAGTGAAAATTATCCACACTTAACTTTATAATTATTATTATTATCTTATAATATATGCAAGGTTGCTTAGAAAAAAAAAATACCTGAAAAGGTCCACATATGGATAGATGTTATTATGACCAATTTTGGATAGTTTGAAGCTTTAATACGTCAGTTTTGACAGTTAAGGTGCAAAATCTAAATACTAAAATTTTTCTAGGTGAAAAGTATGTCCAAACTTTAGGGGTATCAAATCGTGTTAATGGGTCATATTATGTCAAGACATATATATTATACTATATGAGTCAATCCTAACCTGGTCTGTTAAATTTATTGTGTCAAAATCTTAAATTTTAACATGATCTATTAACATAACGGGTTGTATTGTATCAACCCGTTTTGACCTGTTAGTAAATACTACAAAATAAGTTAACACAACTCAACCCGTTTTAATCCATTTATGTAAATGGGTTGAACAGACCCGAAATTAATTCGACTCGAAATTAACCCATTTGACCTAGTTAAGTTTAGCATAATTTTATATAAATGTTAAAATCATAATATCTATAAAAAATATAAAACTAACTATAAGTCTAAAATTACAATCCAAATAATAAAAATATCGAAATTAAAATCTCAATAATTTTATTTTTATGTATAAAGGTGAAATTGTAATTTTAATTTTCTTAATAGACCATAACAGTTCAAAACAGGTTGACCCGTTATTAATCCGTTTTGACCAAAATCGGTTAAAACTAAACTCAAACCCGTTATCATCGTGTCGTATTCGTATTGGATTAACGAATCATGTTTCATATTACTACCCCTACCAAATCCTACACTTTATTCAAGGTTAACATGACAAAATACCGTCCATACTTAACCGAAAAAATAAAAAATACGATAAGAACGGTCCACGGCAGTAAAATAAAGTAATCTTCCGACTTGTCTGTCTGTTTTTTTTTTTTTTTTTGACAATTAGAACCTCAGTCAAAAGTAACGCGATTCGTCAAAGTGTGATTCGTCAAGGTATATGGCCTGAAGGCATAATATCTAAACCTCTAAAATGGAGGTGTTGGATTTGACCCCCTCCCCGACTTAAAAAAAACAGAACAAAAAAAAAGTAGCGTGATTCAAACATTCAGAAATTATCTATAAGCTTATCGTACAATATTCTGCAACTATTACAGATGCTTTCTCGAGGACCAATCTCCTCTACCCAAATCGCTTCTGGTGTATACTTGGCCAAAAGACATCGGTTAGAAATTTCACTGAACCTCAATCCATAAAATCCACTGCAAAACAGGTGTTTTCACTTTTCCATGACATAACGAATAAAGCAGGCTCAAGACCAAGCTTCAACATGGTAGCTGCCAGCCTTTTCCAGTGCCCTAAGCCACCTCACAGCAGATTCCTTTGAAAGCCCACCTTCCGTGGATACAATATCCTCAAAGGCAGACAACACGTCAGAAGGCATTTTGGTGGATGAACCTGCAACATAGACAGCAGCTCCCTTGCTCAGCAATTTCCATATTGCCCGACTATTTTCCCGCATCTTATGCTGCACATAAACCTTCTGCGGCTGATCCCTTGAGAAAGCAACAAAAAAACCTCCACCCTTAGCTTCCGAAAGTACTCCACCCTCTTGTGAATGCGACAACCAAAAGTCTCGGTATAGGAAGTCATTCTCCTCGTTTCGGCAACCAAAAAAGAAAATAACTGGAGCGGTTGCATTGGATTCACTTTGTATAGCTCTTTCCTCCACAAATCCACGGAAAGGTGCACAACCAGTTCCAGGTCCAATAAGAATGAGGGGAAGTGATGGTGGTGGCAGAGGAAGGGTACCTTTCCGAAACCATGCTGGAACATAAATGCCTGTTCATGACAGAATGAATGTTTAAGTATATTAACAGGTAATATGCGTGGTAGCTTATTTTATAATGTGCTCTGATAGGTACATTTATGGCATACTTTGTTCAGGATGAAGTTTGGCTAGCCACATTGAGCACAGACCACTTCGCTTTCTTTTAAAAGGTGTTGTCCATGACACTACATCGACAGTTAAGTGCACTTGATTGGGGTGAGCTGAAGGGGACGAAGATATGGAGAAAGCTCTGGTTTTTAATGGAGGAACCAACTGCACTAGCCATTCAAATGGCATTTTGACAGATGGGAAGTCCTCTAATACCTGTTTACAAAGAAAATCATTTCATTAAACAAAATGAGACTAATCACAACTGGAGCATGCTAGAGAAGAAAAGAGTAAATAATAAAAGATTGTTTGGATTTTTCAGATAATTTTAATAAGCTACTTGACACCTGAAATCCTCTACAGCCCACTAAAAGGAAAAACAGTGGCAATTTTACTTCAATTGTGAAAGAGAGAGCATCAACACAACAACACCCGTCCGCATGAGAATGCCAAAAATATATAAGCGCTCTAAATCATCTGCAAATCAAGGTTTTATCATGCAACCATTTACCGCATTTAGGAAACGCAATTTGCATCTCATGCAGCATTTAGCAGATTCAATAAACAATTAGTAACACAAATTACCCTCATATGACAGAAATGTTGATAAAGGACAGAACAGTGCATAAAGCTGTAATCCTGGGCAGCCCAACCGAGTATTGAAAGTTCAAGCTTCATTACTGAGCTAAGATTAAATGCTTAGGTTTAGTTCTTTTTTTCCCCTCTGTTCACGCATGATTTGATTAATTTATTCTTTCCACATAAAATAAGTACTACCATTAGAGTCTAAACATTTCATTAACTGGTACTAATTATTATTGTTTAATTACTGTTATGATTATATCATTCAAGTTAATAAGATAAGCTAATTTCTTTTATCAACTTATACTAGTAAATTTACCAATCTTGCATTTGCAACAAAATCATATAATATTTTCTCTTCCAAAGTCCTAGTTATATTATATTTTATGACCTTATTTCCTTATTTAAAGCTTAGAAAATCCAATATCGAGTTCACATAAATATACTTTATAGTTTACTCATCATATAAATGTAACGTATTTTCTATATACACAGCTCGACTTACAATAATTAGGGATTCAAGCTATATCTATCCATTAGGAGGGGGATTCTCTCTCATCTTTTTAAATATTTACAATGATCTTATTACAAACTCAAATATTTTTTTTTGACAAGTAAAAACAAGCTCAAAAATAATATTATAGAAATTAAAAAGTTGAAGTTATGCATAGTTAGACGGGCTGAATTAATCAATTAATAAACAATTCTACATCTTTCTTCAACCTTAGTTTGTTTGATAAACAAACCGAACTTGAGTTGTACATCAGTCCTAAGTGCAATGAATCAATTATATTCACTTGAAATCACCTCAAGAACAGTTCTTCGTTCCTTCTGGTTGTATTGGTACAGATCATCTCTTCCTTCAGGTGAAGCAAAATATTGAAGTCTTTCCTTTTCATGTGGAGCTGTTGCATAATAACTAATGACCTGCAAAATATTTTAACAGAATGGAAGATAACTATAAGAGTACAAACGTATCAAGATGCATAACCAGTAGAATTTGGTAACATTGAGAAACCATGCTTAGGATGAAACACTACTCACTTGATTTCTTTCCCCTAAACAATGGACAGAGTTGGACAACTTATCAATAATAAGTCTGAATTCATATCATTGTTAGACTTGCAATCTGATTGTGTGCAAAACGAGATTCTTCTCTTTTGTTTTTAGTTGACTTTTTTGATTTTGTATGTTTGTTTTTTTCTTTTTTTGTCCCATTGGGTGGCCTTCTAATAATGAAAATCAACCAAATTGTGGACGCAACTTCACATACAAAATTCCAGTTCATATTCTTAGAGTATGGATCTAGCAATACATCCAAAACCAATTTATTTATTGAGAAATGATATTTGTAGTCGTGGAGTGCGCAAGCGCCACGCAATTCCTTTGAAAAAAGTGAATAAATACAAGAATCACATGAAAAAAAAACTAATTTTTTAATAGTAGACCCCACTCTTTCAAAAGGATTGCACAACGCTTGCACACTTCACAACTGTATCTAGTATTACTTATCTTTATTTTTGATGATGTGAAACCTGACCAAACAGGATCCTTAGGATCCACCCAAGGGGAGTAAACTCCATATATACGACCCCACTCCTCAGAATCATGTATCGGGTAATTTAGGGGAACACCTAATGTGGAATCGAGCCAGGGATGTCTAAAGTCTAAAGCTCATCCCACGCTGGCGCTTTGACCACTAGTCTGCACCCTGGTGTAATCTAAAAGCCATAAATAGATGAGCAGTAAAGATCGAAATCCATTACCCAATAGAATGAAGAAAAAAACTAGGAAGCAAGAAAATGACATGTAATACAAACTGGCAGTGGCAATTTTCTCACGAAAACCCCCATAGAAGGGGAAAAACAGAAGAGCTAAAGCATATGGGGTCCTTGCCTCGAAAAAATAGCGACGAGGAGAAGCTGATGCAACATCCATTGTCAATTCCACGAAAGTTTTTAATTTTATCGGGACCTTGGCAATTGTACAAGTATGAAGAAAGTGATTGTCCTTCTCTCTAGGATGAACCTGCAATCAAATAAAATTAAGTTTATTAAGTTTGGCTAGTAGACAGATATGCTAAGAAGTATGTGTATGCATGATGTATCAACGAAAATGCATCAAAGAAAGAAAAAGTGCAGGGCATCTTAAAGAGCTAAACATCTCATATTTACGTATGTCATTGGCCTAAAATTTTGGGTTTGGGCCCAAGAAAATCAGCTCTCACACATCTCTCCACTCATATCCTTATAAGCTTCCTGATGTCCATGTGGTGCAATCATCTTGGTCTACTACAATCAAGCCATAATGATCAGTAATTGAACTTTAATTGCAAATGGGCAGACTATATTGACATGCACTCACAAATAAATACACACATATAAACAAACCACGTCAGCCTGGTGCTCCCTTTATTGCCCAATAATGCAACTCTAGTGCATTAATTCTAAATGTAAATCTATCTTCCTAACTCAACATTTCATTTTAGCAACTTTCATCCACCGTGCATACTTCTAGACAGTCAAAAGCACTCTTTTTCACTTGCAGACTTATTTCCTAGCACTCTTTACCAAATAGGTAGGCGTTGCTAAGCATATTGAGAAGCCTTTAAAGGGTTTCTTGTGGAGAAGGGTATGTGGAGAGTCACATGGTTAGTTGGCCAAAGATTTAAATCGGGGTCTCCTCAGGTGGTTTGTGAGGCAAAAACCTAAGGGAGGGTTTGTGGCAATCAGCAGTGGAAATTAAGTATGATAGCATTTGGGGCGGGTGGTGTTCCAGTGCAGTCAATGGGCCTTTCAGAGTTGGGGTGTACAAAAACATTTTGAGGATGGGAAGAATTCTCAAGATCTATTGCATATGAGGTGGTATATGATGGACCCAAGATCAGATCTAGCATGCTAGTTGGCACAAAGATCAACCCCAAAAGGAAGTCTTCCCTCTGTTGACAATTGCTTGTTGCAAGGAGGCGTCCGTTGCAGATCTTGGTCAACCCTTTTCAGTGGTAACAAATAATTTATATTCTATACTTCGGGCCCATTTTGTTCCACATGCCTAGTATGAAACGTGGTAAAATATGATCCCAGACAGGAGCAATACAGGGAAATCAATTCCCTTACCTAAGGGGTATTCAGCCCATACATAAATATCCATTTTACGTACTTGACAGGCACATATGAAGTTTTGTTTTTATAAGTAAGAAATTTTATTGATTGAATGAAACTAGGCAACGCCTATGTACACAGGAAGTATACAAAAGAGACTCCTAATCACATTCTAGAAAGCTGAAAAGAAAACAAGAACTCGTGAACATTCCCTCCCTTTAGTACAATAGCAGCCAACCATTGGACTAAAGAAAACACAAAAAAATTCCATAATTCCCCCACATTTCTCTCCTTCTTGTTGAAGCATCTCTCGTTTCGTTCCGTCCACATTTGAAGTTCATACAACCACAGTTGCATATGTGGAAAAAGCTTGTACAGTTCGGAAGAGGTTTTGACAAATGGTTTGCACATCAGTTCATTTAATTTTTTTTTGATCGGTAAACAAGTTTATATTGATCAAAAGAGTAGGCAAGAGCCCAAGCATGCGGGACATATACCAGTTCATTTAATGATGGAAGAGGTGTGTGTGATTATAGGCAGTCAGTGGGTCCCAAGAAATATAACTAGATGCAAATTAATAAACAACCACAAAGCAGATATTCATAGTTTTCTTTACTCAAAGAAATAAAATCTTAATTGGTAGTATTAAGAACTTGAAACCCCTTAAGAATAATTAAAAAATGAAGGATTGGGAGATCAGGACTCGTTCTTGAAACCCCAGATACCTAGGAGCAAGGCCATGTAATTATCTGTATTCATTTATGTGATCACATGCTATGACTCAAAATCAATTTATGCGAATGTACAATTCAAAAGAGAAATCACTCAGGTTCAGTCAGCAAACAAGAAAACTGCTTACAGTAATCAAAGCATCGGGGTCCAAACTACAACGCTGTATGAAAGCATCCACTGCAGCAGAATCCTGACTGGGGAGAACCTCGAGGACGCCACCAGCCACATATTCAATGACCTGAATATTCAAATAAAGTGAAAATGATGAATTTTTCTTAATATTACAAGATAGTATATGGACTCGGAATACAAAGTGATGAGGGGCAATGGCGGAGCTTCAGCATTTTTTTGTACACACTTTAATGCTTTGGTTTTCAGCCATTGTACTTAATGGAAACGATGCACATGACTTCTTGTCTTTAATCTCTTGATCTTAGAATGTATTTAGGTGTTCTTTTGTATACTTCTTGTATACATGGGCTATGCCTATTTCATTCTTATCAATAAATTTACTCTTATAAAAAAAAAAAGTGATGACAGGCAATCATCTTGTGTGGTGGTAAAAATCTCAGGCTGCCAAGTGCAAGTGCAAAGGCTAAAGTCTAGAGAGTGGTCACTGCATGCAAGCCACTCCCCCTAGGACTCCACTTAAGTGGGAGTAACACTGGGTAAAGATAGAATACACAGAGACCATTATATTTTCACCAGAGAAGAACATAAAGTACACAACTTACAGAAGAAACAAATTCAAACTCAAAGTGGCGCACATCCTTGCCACATCCTGCTCTAGTCAGCGGTTGATTTTTAATCTACACAAGAAAATCCCAACAAAGGAGGAATTCAAGAGAAAGTGGTGGTAGAGAGAGAGACCAAGTAGCCATGACCAAATAAAACGATAAAAAATACATATTTCACAACCAATTTTTTAGAAGTAAAAACCAGCACAACATAAATGTCAAATAGGCAACAGCAATCCAAGACATTTAGGATTAAGAAAGACCTTAATATTCTCAGGGTTAATGCAAGATGCATAGACTAACCACATTAAAATATGAAGGATCTCATTTCTTTTATTGGTAAAAAGTTTTTTATCGATCATAAGAATGGGCAAGAGCCCAAGTGCGTGGAACATATGCAATGGCATAGTCTGCTAGTCTAGTGATTTAAGAAATTCATGAAAGTTCAAGCGATTAAAATCAATTACAATAGACCAATGTAATAAAGCATTGAGAAAGAAAATTCTAAGCTCATCTATTGACCGCTCACGATCTTCAAATCTCTGGAAACGATCTGAATTTTAGACTACTGCATGGTCTTAAATGGACATTTATGAGCTAAACATTTTCTTTCTTCTTATAATTTCTTCCAGGAAGCAGGATAAGGGAGTCCTTGGACAGCCATTATGGAGCACAAAAAAGCTCCTAACCTCAGTTCACACTTGGAGAAATTGTATGAAATAATCATCCGACATCACCAAAATGACATTAGTTTATTCGTGCATTTTTCTTTTTTATATTACATTTTTTCTTCTCTCTATATCCTTCCGTGCAGGAAGAAGCTTAACGGTTTATTTTTATTTAATTAAATCTACTCGGATGAAAAAAAAAACACAAGACAAAGAAGGAGATAGTAAATTTATAGAATAGAAATTGTCAGAATTTTTAGCGTGTATTTAATTTAATAGAAGTGCGATCCCAGTTCAAACCATTGTCCCCATTGCAAATGCAATCAATGGAGAAAGGGCTTTTACTTGTAAGTATGCTCTTGCAGGGGCTGCCACAAAAACTAAAATAGAACCTATCAAATATTATAGAAAAATTGCAGGTCCAAACAACTACACCAATGTAAGAATAAATAATATGTATCTTTTGGTCAATAAATTTGTTTCAAATGGATATCTTAGCATCAATTTCATATATTAAATTATTTGGTTTTCCAACAAGTTTTGTGTGTCATTTATGAGGATAGGGACTTGCGAAATTGATAAGGTACTAAGCTCTCCTAACTAATTTGAACAAGTAGAGAGGGCCGAGTATCATCATCTTCTCCCATTTCAACTGAGGAACCAAAAAGTTTGGAACTTAAAATACCACAGGTAATGCAATGCCTTGCGCACTATATATTGACCAAGATCAGTAAACAGTTAAATAATGCATTGCGGAACTACAACAATAATTTTTTTTTTTCTGTACATTAATGGAGCCTGATATCAATACCATTTTCAGAAAGCAGCCAGGCCTAGTCTTGTCATGAGTAAATTTTCCAGGAGACATTGAGCGAGCCCACCCAATCTGCATCTCAATCCATTTTAAATCTGAGACATCACAACGAAATATTTAGTATGTCAGTAAAAACCCCATTACCTGAAAATTAATTGTTACCAGTATAATTTGAAAAGTAAACGAGGATATTTGCTATAAATAAACTGATTTGACATAACAAAGTAATATCTCAGTTTTATCTTCAAGTCAATCCACTTTTTCTATGAAAAATAGATATCACAGATAAACAAAAGAGAACACATGAAAAACTCAACTCACCACTTCAATCATTGAAAATTTATTCTCTGTATCCTAGCATTGCTTTTCTGATTAATAAATAGGTATAGGAGAAAAATATAAGGAAAAAATCTAGGGACTAGCCAATTTTTGGTAATAAAGCAGTTTCTAGTAAACTATATATAGACTAGAATTAAACACGGATGTTCTAGTGACATACCTAGCATTCACAGTGATGAAAATATATAATTCACAGCCGAATAGATCAATGAATATATAAAAACACTAGACATGTATCATGTTTCCCTGTATATCTCTATCTGAATTCAACCTTTCACGGGATAGGCACATGAAACCCGATTCTAGTAATATGAGATGTTAGGTTATTCATTCTCTATGAATGCATGGTAGAACAGTAACAAATGGCAACTAAGAAAAAACTGTTTAGGAAGGCAAAATATTGGCTTTTTAGTTTTTATTGAGCATTTACCATGAGAAGAAATCTATCACATTACCAGGGTTAGTTGGCAATTGTGAATCCACATTGTCATCACCATGATACGTGATCTGAACTTTTGGTTGATCAATCAATTTCATATCTGGAATCGCCAAATATGAACCTTGTGGGAAGAATTTAGGATTGATTTTATTCAAGATACTCCATAGAGATGACATCCATGGATCCAGTGCAGCTTCATACCTTTCATCAGAATCTATCTTGAGCAAACTTGATATTATCCCAAGGAGCACATCATAGTTAACTTGCACACAGACAGAATTTTATGGAAAATGATGAACTTACAACTCTTTTACAACTCTATATGAAATGGAGAGTAGTTCTTATAAAATTGAAATATATTTTAATGAAGTGGCATGATTGCATTGGTAGATTATAAAATTAGTTGTAAAAGTGTAGTAGGTGCATCATAACTGAAATTTTATTGCACTTGGGAAGAGAATGAGCTAACCGTTACAAAACATATAAGGAAAAAAATGTAATGTATCAAATTCATCTTTGACTATATCCCACCTAGTTGGGTGCTGAAGGCTTAGAAAGGATGGCCAGATTGGGTCTCAAGCAAATCCATGATGTATGGAGAAGGCCTATGATCACGTCAATTGGAATTTCCTACTTTACTTGCTGGAGAGGTGTGGTTTTGGAGAGAGATGGTGCTCATGGGTCCGGTGGTGCATATCCACAGTGAAGTTCTCAGTTCTGGTGAATGGCAGTCCATATGGTTTTTTTAATAGCTCTCGAGATCTAAGGGCTTGTTTGGAAAAAGTTTTCATCCCAAAATTCTCATCTCATCCCATCTCCTTCCCAAACATCACGCAAACACAAATTACTTTCAAATTAATCATTACAACCTTTTCAAACTAATCATTACAATTTTTTCAAATTTTCAAACAAAAAATAAAAAACAATTCAACTTTTTCAAATCATCAAACAAAAATAATACTAAAAAACTATATTCTAACAATATTTTAACTTTATAATATTCATTCAACTTATTCTCTCTCCTTTCTCAAAACCACATAAAATATTAACTCAAACTATCTCACTACTATTCACAAACTATCTTATGACTATTCATAAAATTCTCATCTCATCTCACTCCCCAAACTTGTCTTAAGACAAGGGGATCCTCAGTCTCCACTCTTTTTCGTCATAGTCATGGAGGCGCTTAGTAGAATTATTTCTGCCTTGGTTAATGGTGGTTTTGTGGCTGGTTTTTCTGTTGGTGACATTAATAGGGGTACTCTTAACACTTCCCATTTTTTGTTCGCAGATGATACTCTAATTTTTTGTGAGGCAGAACACAACTAGATTCAGGCATTGAGGGCAGTTTTACTCTGTTTTGAAGCTGTATCCGGCTTGAAAGTGAACTTAGCCAAGTCAAAAATTGGGTCCAGTTGGTAACACTTGCAACATCCAGTGGTTGGCTAGCTCTCTTGGACATAAAGTTTCTTCTCTTCCTATGGTTACCTCGGACTTCCTTTGGGGGCAGCATCAAGGGCTTCAGTGGCCGATCCCATGAAGGTAGTTGGTGATCTAGTCCAATGGAATGTGAGCTTTACCAGGGTGGCCAAAGATTGGGAAATTGACAGCTTTGAAGATCTCTTTAGACTCTTGAACTCCATGAAACCAAGCCCCCAAGGATCAGATACATTGTGGTGGGTACCTGCAGGAAAAATGTATATTCTCGTTTCACTCTTTCTATAAGTCACTCACACAATTGCATTGAAATCACTTCCCATGGAGAAAGATCTGAAGAAACAAGGCGCCCCCTAAAGTGACATTCTTTGCTTGGATAACTTATCTGGGTAAGATTTTGACGATGGATAATTTACAGAAACGTAGGGTGATTATAGTGGACTAGTGCTATATGTGTATAAAAAATGGGGAGACTGTGGATCATCTTCTGTTGCATTGTGAGGTTGCTAGAGTGTTATAGGAAGATATATTCAGGCGATTAGAGCTAGCCTAGGGGTTATGCCTGCCACTGTGGTTGAACTTCTAACCAGTTGGACAAATCTAGGCGGTATTCCACAAATCACAGCTGTGTAGAAGATAGTTCTTATATGTATTATGTGGTGCGTATGGCAGGAGCGTAATGATCGGACATTTGAAGACAAGGAGCGCTCATTGAAAGAGCTTAGATTACTTTTTGTTAGAACCTTATTTTTATGGGTCAAAGCTGTTGATTTCAACGGCACTTGATTTTCATGATTTTCTTGTTTTTATTTCTCCTTCCTAGATAGGTGTCACCTCTTGTATACCATATTGTGCACTTGGGTTATGCATATTCTTTTTAATACAATTGTTTACTTATATAAAAAAAAAAAAAAAAATTCAATTGGTTAAGATTTTATCACTTACAGTTCAATGTTGTAAGAATCTACTTGTGATGCAGGGTATGTTAAAATTGAAATTAAGGCCCCGTCTTATCTCATCTCATCATTACAATTTTTTCAAATTTCCACACAAAATATAATAAACAATTCAAAATTTTCAAATCCCAATTCAAATTTTTTAAATTCCAAAACAATAATAATTTAAAAAAAATAATATTCTAACAATATTTTTTTCATCTTTCATCTAAAACTATCTCATCTCATTTCTGAATCCAAACCAGCCCTAAGAGTGTAATGAGGATCTTGTCTACATTCTGTGTACAAAGGGTTGTAGACCTTATTGCGCCTTTTTAATGAAAAATATTACTTGTACAAAAAGAGAGAATAATTCATATTGCTATCTCAAAAGTGATTCAATTTTTCAATTTTGGCAGCCTAAGAGCTTTTTACATGTGGGGCCTTCATGCAACACATCTGACTGAAGCAAGACCTATATGCTCTAGAAGCTTAGGTTGTGTCTTGAGGATAAAAAGTTTTTTTAAATTGAGTCATTACAAGTTAGGGAAACTTCTATGAGCAGTGGCAGATCTAGGATTTCATAAAATTCCCAGGCATCATTTTATTTAGAAAAGTTGTTTTCTTAATTATGTTTGGCTAGCATTACAATTTTTCATAGGGTTCTATGAGGCCTTTAGTTTGCTAATTGAAATAGGAGTTCTAATCCTATTAAGAGATGCTAAAATCTGAAGCCTATATATATAAATATATCTTTTTTTTATTAGTAAAATCTGAAGCCTATATATATAAATATATCTTTTTTTTATTAGTAAAATCTGAAGCCTATATAACTGTCATTGAAATCAAAAGCTCAAATTTGAATAATGCAGGTGGGTTCGTGTATGTGGGGTTTACTTTGTAGGAGTTAGTTCGAAGGGCTTTGCCTTGGTGAGATTCCATGTCATCAGAAAAAGTAAGAGTGACTACGCTTTTGGAAGAGGCTTGTATGCCTGATTTCTTTCTGCTCTTTCTCCATCTCACTGTTCATGTAACTATCTGTTCACACTAAGAAGCTTCTTCATTCAAATCCTTTGATCTTAAAATTCTCAAAATTAGCATAGATCTTTTGAGTCCCAAGCCCCTAAAATTTTCCATAAGAAAAACCTTAAAACAACCTAAAAAATCTCAAATCTGCTTGCTGTTTTACTTTAAGAAATAGTCCTTTTTACCCTTTAAAGCCCACCACAACATATGTTAACAGATTTCATTAGCAGGTGCTCGCTGGTCTAAATCAATCAATGTTTTTACAACAAAGAAAAACTAAAAGAACATGCAAAGTGAAAATTCGATGAAGAGAATCATAAATCTTTCCATCAGTTATTTCACTATAATCATACCCTGAAGGGTGCTGATCATCTCCCAAACCTTTTTCAACAACGGCCACAGCCCCAAGATCTGCCAGTCTTTTGTCAAGCTTCTTCGCAACAAACTGCAGCCATCAGCATAGACAAAAACAAATTTTACTTCTTCAAACACAAAAAGTTACCAAGTTAAGATTGAAATGACACTTACAAGCATGCGACAGGGAGATTATTTGAGAAAAGAAATCCAAGATGAAAATTCCACTTGATAGACATCTAAACAAGTCAATTAAGATGATCTAACCAATATAGTACATATTTACACACATATAGCTCTATTAGCAACATACTGCAAAATGGAGGAGGTTAACAAACTTCCCACATTTTATGGAACAGCAATTATTGAAATATTGTGGGTCAACATTTATCTAGTTTCTACATATAGTAAAACTCCAGAAAGTGTTACATTATATTTCTGGTAACCAGAATCTCCCAAGCCAAACACAGCATAGTGTACACCTTCCAACCAATGCTTACTTAAATTTCTCTGCAGAAGAAACCTCCAAAAGACCTACATAGATACAAGCAAAATGAGACAACGGAGAAGGAGAGGGGTTAGCCCAAATATAGACATCTAGCCCACTCACAAAACAGAAATAATAATGTTCATAGTAATTCCATACAACCTTCATGGAATCTGGTGTATCTCCCTGGCCTGTGGTAGAAGCAACAAAAATTACAGTGTCTTCATGAGGTAAGGAACTCTGAGACAATAAACAAGTAACATTCTAATAAGCAATGCTTTCAAGACATGATAGCAGGTGCCATGAAAGTTTTAGTAACAGAAGGCACAGCTTTCTTATCACTTAGCAGTAGGAAATTATACAGATCTATTATTACAATCACCACTGACAATATAGGAATTAGGAAAGATAGAACTGACTCTGCACTAGAGGACAATAAAATTCAAAGGAAAAAAAAAGGAGAGGAATAAGACCCCATTGGACCTCCACCAATGCGTTGCAACACACTTGCAATGCATTTCATCTCCATCCACTTCTCTATTTCCAACCAAGAACGCTACAATCTCATCTATCCAATCATCCCCCTCTTCCCATGCCCAGGGCGGCCCAAAAAATGAGAGCTATGGTTGTGACACGTGCAAACAAGCAATGAACATTAACCCCTCGTATACTAAAAAAGTGAACCATACGTCCGCACACAACAAAAAAGTGTACGTAGCAGAGAATAATGCTTCTCTATTAAGACAATATCCTCAAGGCCAATTCATTATGGGTTTTTACACTATTTCGAGCCTTTCTAGAATTCATTGATAAGATAACAGGGGATTGGATCCTTGATCTAGAGAGGGTCCTTTAGCTGATAGGAATGTTGTTCACATTTCATCCCCCTCGGCAAGTAGCTATTCTTCATGAGAAATTCTTACTTTCTGGCAGATGAAATGGAAGTTTGTTAACTTACTTTCTGTATACCAGGTTCTGTTCCAAGTAGAAAAGAAAAGGCAACTCCAAGCATAGCACCCAGCTTGCTAATACCACTCAGAGTTGGAATATTACAAATCACGATTGCAGCCATCAGGCATGTAAAGAGGCTGTCCAAGGAAAAAATCTACCATTAGAGGTACCTTAGTCTGCCAAATACTCCTCCAAGAAAAAGAGTACACAAGGCAAATATAGAACAGTGAACTTCCCTTTCTTGGAAAGGTTCCAAAGAATCTTATCTGCATCTCCATGTCTTAATCAGGTAGGGTATAAGCAAAGCTAACATTCCATTGAGGAAGCCCCCCCCAAGAACTCCAATAGGGCAGCCACTGAAGTTTCCTGCACTCATGGAACATTGAACACCTCTGGGTAAGCTTCCAAAAGGGCTCTGCCTCCATACCATAAGTCATTCCAGATTCTGATCTTAAGCCATCACTCTATTCAAATCTAGTATGACTAGAAGAAACCTCATCCTCTTCTAATATTTTTCCACAATCCCACCCCATGTGGCCCATGTATCTCATCACAACACCACTCACCCCAGGCACTACCAAATTTAGACTCCACTATAGCTTTTCATAAGGCCTCCCACACATGTTGGAAATGGCAAAGCCACTTGTATAGAAGGGCCTGATTGAATATGAGAAAGTTTCAAACTCCCAATCATCCCTCATAGATTGGAGAGCACACATTCTCCCAGTTTACGAAGTGAGATTTGAGCTCTTCACCTTGCTCCCTCCCTGAAAGTCTCACTATAGCTTCTCTAATTTGATTGGCCCCACTAGAGGGAGGTAGAAACAGGGACAAGAAATATGTAGACAAATTGGAAAGAGTACTCTTGATCAAGCATAATCTGTATAGCAGTACCTCACTGAGATTGAATTAAGCTCTTTTTAGAGAAAGCTGAGCTTTCCTTCTGTACAGCTCTTCCAATTATCCACTCCCACCAACAATTTAGGCTCCGACATAGGTTGCTTACAAGGGCAGGTCACACTCTAAGACTCAAACTCATCAGGGGGTGATTCTGATACCAAAATCCACACCCAAGAGCCATAGATAAGCCCCACCTTTATACTATTTGAGATTACTTATAAAAAAAAAACTATTTGAGATAATCATATTCCAACATGACACATAACGCTGTTGAATTGTCTCAGATAACAGTTTCGGATCCTAGTACCAAATCCGACCACCTTTTTTTTTTTAGAAGAAAACAACATCTTGATCCCAACGTTTTTCTCCTCTTTTTATTTGCTTAAAAACTCAACAAACCCAAGAAAGGAAAGAAAAGATAAGGAAAAATGAAAAAAGGAAAACTTACAACGTCGTATTCGTCCATAGAAAGAAGCTTGACGGAGCATCCCCGGCGCTCGGCTTCTCGGCCCACACGCTCCGCCGCGTCCAACGCATTACCGGTTTGAGTAGCGTATAGTATCAGCAGCTTGGGCCTATCTTCCATACTGCTTAGTTCCTTTTTTATGTATACGAAGATATTAGGGTTTAACTTGGCCAAACCTCGAAGCTACCTACTGCTCTATGGAATTTAAGAGCCTGAGCCGCGGAGAGGGAGGAAGAGGGAAAGCCTGCATCTGCGCCCAAATCTAAAGCTTTTTCAATGTCAGTTTTTATTTATTATAAAAAGAGAACTGCTATTATCTAAAAATATTATATAAAAATAAATTTATAAGATTTGTTTGATCTATTTATAATAAAAATAATTTTATAATATGACGTATCACATCAAACTATATTAATTTGTAAGTTAACTTTTATATAATTTTTTATGTATAAAATATTTCTCAGATAAAAGAAAATACCTAGAAAAATTATAGATTTACATATAGAATTTATAAAATAATATTATAAATTGATGTGAGTACATGTGATACCTCAAATTTATTTTATAATAAAAAATGTTTTCTAATCTATTATATCATATTAAATTATATCAATTTGTAAACTTCGACCAAATTTTTTTCATAAAACATAACTTACGATCGTAGTTAATTACTTTTTTATGTGGAAGGTGAATGTTTGAACAAGTGAATTTATAAATAGGTTTTACTTGAGATTAAATTTTGGCCTATATCTATCCAAATTTAATTAAAATTCGAATAAAGATTATAAAAGACTATGTTCGCATTATTTTATTGAACCCATCATGATTTTATTAACTTATTTATTTTATCAATTCTTCTATGGACAGTCAGCACTTGCAAATGGTGCACAATCGGCGCTTAAAATAATATTTTTTAATTACCACGTCAATTAAAAAAAAATCGAAGAAGCAGAAGATGAAAAGGAGCCCGCTAGAAACCGAAATTGTAAAGAAAGAAACGAAAAACTCACTGAAATAGAGCTCCGCATCGTCTAGGTCTTCGTCTTCCAGCTTGTATGGCGTCTAGGTTTCCTTTTGGTTGCATGTAATGGTTTTGTAGTCATCGTCTTCATGTGTAATGGTTGCCCAGTCGTCGACTTCCTGCACATCTAATATGGGAGATTGAGCTACCCACATTACTTCTGAATCGTCATGTTCGTCTGGGACCATGGGTCTCCATTTTCGTGAGCATTTAGTGAGAACAATAAGAAATGAATGATATTGAACACCTGATCTCTTTGCTGTGGCAAATATCTTCCAGTCTCAAAAGTAGAAGAGGTCATGTACTGTGATGAAAGACCGTCGTCGTCATCATCGGTAAATGCCCCAATCTCAACATCCTCATCATTCTCGTCATTGGTCAATTGCGAATACCTTTCGAGGTTCATACAAGAAAATATAAGATGTTCTTCTGAAACCTTTCATAGGTTGTGCCTTTTCTGGACGCTTCCCTACATAAAGTAATCGGAAGCTTAAAGGACTCGCCGATTCCAATTATTTCGTCCCTAACCCCACAAGTAAGGGACCCAGAATTTTGATCACCATTTTTCTACTTAATAAGCAATGATCGAGAAGATTTCAAAGACTTTTGGGGGCCATGGCTTTACCTCCTGTACATGGATAAGGTAATGAACCTGAACTGAAACACTTTTTCGACTCCTTGATCTTAGCCCGAGCACCATTATGATTGAAAAATGCCGACGCAGTCCTTAGCGGGTTCGATCAATCACAATGCATCTATGTTTATGAAACATAACACGATTACATACTACAATTAGAGAATATTAGAATCAAGAACTATAAAACAAACATAAAAACAGCGGAAAAGGCCACCGATTCATCATTAGTATGACCCACCCCACTCATTCCGCCATACAAAACATTATTTTATATGCCAGAGGAGGAGCCGCATGAATGATAGCAATGTACAAAACTAAATCAGCGTAAACGATCATTTCCAAACCCATAACTAGTCGTGTATATATATATATATATATATATATATATATATATAGAGAGAGAGAGAGAGAGTATAATTCCAACTCATAAGACTCAGTTAAATATTTGAAAATGTAACTGTTGGGATGAGAAGAATATATAAAATGATCTGTATTTAAATAAGTTTCGATCAT
The DNA here is from genome assembly GCF_001411555.2 of Juglans regia. Classification (NCBI taxonomy): domain Eukaryota; kingdom Viridiplantae; phylum Streptophyta; class Magnoliopsida; order Fagales; family Juglandaceae; genus Juglans; species Juglans regia. The sequence continues at coordinate 3,348,033 of NC_049910.1, read as the reverse complement.
ATTCAAACCACTGTATGTAATGAAAAAAAGAAGAAGATGAATAGTACTAAAAAGAAGAAGATGAACAATACCACATTCAGAGCAAGCAATCAAAGAAGAATGAAGAAAAAGACAAACAGTTGAGAACTCAGCAAAACACAGAGAGGGGGGGATGGAAGGAGGGAGAGTCGAATGGTCAAATATTGAAACGGTGCGTTTTTAATTTTTTCACATCAAACGCGTTTGCCCCAAGCTTGCATCAGGCCGCCTATAGCTTTTTTCTTATTTTATTACAAGACAAAATGTTATGGTCCCACATTGATTAGGAATCAAATGGTATGTATTCATATAAACTTAGGGGAACCTCCACCTAGCAAGCTGGTTTTTTAGGATGTAAATCCTTAGGCCATATAGACACATAACAAATGGTATCAGAGCTTGTTGTGGGCTCTTATGCTTCCTCGCCTAACGGGCTGGGCTTGTAGAGTGGCTGGCTATGGATCCAATGGGACGGGCCATGTTGCCCTAGCTAAGGGTTTGGTCCGGTTTTGGACAAAATCTAGAACCGAACTGGTATGATCGATTTTGCATTTTTCAAAACTAATTACACACCAGTATCCCTCCTAAACCGGTACTTTCGATTTTACCAGTTTTCGGTCCGGTCCGGTCCGATTTTTCATTTTTTTTTAAATGTTAGTTTGACAGTTTGTCATTAAAAATTTGTTTATAAAAAAAAAAACTGATTTAAAAAAATATGTTTTACTATAAAATCTGCTTTATTAAAAACTACTTAAATAAAAAATCTGGTTTACTACAAAAAATTTGATTAACTAAAATATGTTTTACTAAAAAGAGCGTTTCCAAAAAACTGTTTTACTAAAAAAAATATACTACAAGCTTATAAATATAACTACTACAAAAACTGGAAAAAAAATATGCAATAAAAAGAAAAATCTGCTATGACTAATAGTAATGGATACAACTTATAAAATTAACACATCATACATTAAACAAAGCACTGCAAATCTGCAACAAGTTCTTGCATGTTAAAAGAAATAACTTACACATATATTTTTTAGATCAGTTACAAGAAAACTAGAGAAAATGAAGATCAATTTCCTTTTATAAATTAGAAAACTCACCAGAAACTCTAATATACATCAACAAGTTGTCAAGCCTATGAGCCTATGGAATAAAATAAGTTTAAAAGTCTAAATTAGAAGTCTAAAAGTTCAACAAATTACAAGTCCAAAAGTCTAAATTACAAGTCCTTGAAGTCCAAAAAATTACAAATCCAAACACTTGAAAATTTGAATTACAAGTCTAAAAAAAGTCCAACATATTACAAGTCCAACTGTCCAAATTAAAAGTCCAAATTACAATAACTTAGAACATCCAACAAAAAACTTCAACTAGAACCAATAGCTATGTACCAAGCCACCAACTCCAACAAAAAACTTGAAGGCTTCAACAATCCTTGCAATTGTACGAAAATAAATCAAGCAATTAATTCCAATAAAAATTTAGTAATTACATTAAATAAAAAAAAAATTTAAGGAAATATGTTATACAAGTTGACCTACCTTAAATCTAATTATCTCCAGCCAAAGAAGTAGGTATTGAAGAACTCCCTAGGTCTTCCATGAGCTCTACACAAAAGGGAAAAAAAATATCATAATTAAAACAAATTACTAATATGATTTACACTTTATAGATAGTGAAAGAAAAGGTGAATGATGTTATATACCTATATCAATTTTCTCAAACTCCTCAATATCATCCATTAAATTGCGAATGTTAATCGGGGCAGAAGAACGGAGCCAATTTTGTGTACAAATAAGAGCTTCTATCATAAGTGGAGATAGACTACTGCGGAAATGATCAAGTATTTGACCTGCTGTGCTAAAAGCCGACTCAGAGGCCACTGTAGATATCGAAACTGCAAGAACATCCCGTTCAACTCTTGAAAGCACGCGGTATCTAATGGAGTTGACCTTCCACAAAGTCAAGAAGTCGAATTTCACATTATCTTCTTCACATTTTTTACATAAATATCTCTCCAATCAAATTTACTCTCTAAAGAGTTCTCCGACTTCAAATGCTTTTTAATTTGTCCATGGATAAATGATCTGAAATTACCTCGACCTACCCAGTAGTTGAACTTGTACTATTAGCCCTTCCCTCACTTGATTGGCTCATAATTTGATATTGTGCCTCAACATCACTTCCATCATTTTCATAATAATCATCATATAAATGAGTCAAGGCATCTTGAACCTGATCCACCAACATAAGAACTTTTGAACTATTATCCTCATATATTCCTTCAAAAATAACTGTTAGACAACGCATTTTATATTGAGGATTAAGAACCAACCCAACATACAACAAAAGATTTATTTTTTCAAAATTTCTCCAATACTTATCACATTTAGACTTCATATTAAATGTCATTGTCCTCAAATTATGAGGTCCTTCCACACACTCCAAATTAATTGCAGCTTGAATTGTCGCTAGCTCAAATACAAAACTATTGCAAGTGACATAATTGGTCCCCGAGAAATGCAAGTTTGCATCATAAAAAAATTTTAAAAATTTTACAAACAACCTACTCTTATCCCAATCATCTATGGTTGGAAACCCTAATTTGGATGCCCCTCATTTACCCAACTCACTTACACCATCATCATCTTCACTATCATCCTCCCCAACGTTCTTAACATATCCCGAATCTTCATCCTCTAGCCGTTGAAATGCTTTGTGAAAATTTTCAGCTCTGTTCAACATCATATAAGTGGAGTTCCAACGAGTTGTTAAATGCAAGCATACACTACTTTTACAAGTGATATCCTCACTATCACAGCATTGCTTAAATGTATTCAACCTTTGTGGAGATGATTTCACATACTTTACAGCCCCTCTGATTCTTGCAATTGATTAATCATATTCTTTCAACCCATCCCGAACAATCAAATTCAAGATATGAGCACAACATCTCATATGCAATAACTCATATTCCAAAATCATATCATTTCTATTCCTTGTCTTTCTTTTGATATACGAAATTGTCCTATTATTTAAACTTGCATTATTGAGTGTCATCGTCAATATTTTGGGCCTCCCCTATTCAAACAATCATGCTTCAATTTTTTTACCTAGCGTCTCACCCTTATGGCTTTCAACCTTACAAAATTTGATTTTTTTTTTGTGCATTTTCCAATTTTTATCAATAAAATGTGCGGTGAGACACATGTAGTTAAAATTTTGCACGAATGTCCATGTATTTGTGGTTAGACAAATGTGCTACAGTGCTACCCCTTAAGAGCACTTTTCAACTTATTTTTCTCTCTCAAATGAAGTTTATAAATATCTTTTGCAACCGTTATACGTGATGGAATCTCATTCCATCTAGGTTGCACAAACAAACATAAATTTCTTAAACCCCTCCCCTTCCACATGTCTAAAAGGAAGCTCATCATTAACCAACATTTTTGCGAAGGCTTCTCTACAAGCCTCAACGCTAAAAGCAATAAGTACAAGCCCCCCACTGCTTGATCCAGACTGGAAACTCAATACAGATTGGTTTTTATCTACTTTCCTAAGTTGAGACTTCTTACATATTTTTTCTAAGTGCCTCAACATTTATTTTGCGCCATTTATATTAGCATTACAAGCATAAGTCATCCCACAAAAGTTACATGCAGTCCTAGGTTTCGACTTATCCTCAGTATTAATCTTTGTAAAATAATCCCAAGCTATATATCTTTTCCTACCACTCTCAGGACCAGTAGATGACTTACTCACATTAGATTTGGGAGAAAGCGGATTATTAGTCGCTGCTGATTTCATAGTCCTTTGACTCATTTCCATTATAAGTTGAACATCACCGGGTGTTTCATTTGAAGGATCCATCTGTAGTAACAAAAATAAAATTAATAAAAGCAACTATAACTATATATATATTTATGGGGTAAGCTGTAAGCACTTGATCAGTTAAATGATTGAGTTTCCATTGGCCCATTGCCAATCAGTATTTTGTGATGAAGCAAGATAATGATGAATTATTACATGTTTTATTGATGATCACATATTCACACTAGCCACCATTCGGTCCATTCCAGAACAAATCTTTAATAGTTTTGTTCTTGGAGAAGCAGAAAACGTGAGGCAAACCAGATGCAATTATCCCATTTTCTTAAAGTTATAAACCCAATCATAAAATCCTAATAACACAAACACAATCACAAAAATCCCTAAAGTTCGGATTAAAAAATCCAAATAAAACAAATACATTAAAGTTATAAATAGGAAACAAAAACACAAAAACAACTTATCGTGAGGAATCGAAGATAGAGAGAGTGAGGTGAGGTTGAGGGTTTGTGCGTGGTAAAAATGGTAGGATGCGGCTAAGTTATGTGCGACGGAGAGTGGGACTGAGGGACAAGAGAGTGAGGCTGAGGAAGAGAAATCAGAGACGAGAGGCGAGATGCTGATTGCAAAGACAAAGAGTGAGACGAGACCGCGAGAGAGTGAGGACTGAGGAGATAGAGTGAGGCAGAGGAAGAGAGAGTAAAGCTGAGGAAGAGAGACGAGAGATGAGAGGCGAGAGGCGGGGCAGATTGTAGAGAGACAGACGCGAGAGAGTGAGGCGGCAGAGTGAGGAAGAGACGAGAGAGTGAGGAGACTTTATTCTTTAGGGTTTATTAGTATAGTTATAATATTAATATTATACTATTAGTATAATTATATATTAGTATTAGTTATAAACTTATATATTAGCATAAGTGTATAACTATATAATATATTATATATTAGACTATATATAATATAATTTAATATATATTTTGATGTTTAAAGCTTATGATAAATTAAATTTTTATCTTTAAGATTACACTTTTATTTTATAAATTATATAACATTATCTTATATATAATTATATTAATAACATATGATCAAATAAATTACAAATATTCATATTTAATATTAACATTTTATGTTATAACTTATAATTTGTAAATTATAATATGAAATTATTTCATATATTATATATAATTATATATACAACTTTCACATATAATTATATATTATATATAAAACTTATATATAAAAAATATTTTGTATATTATTAATTTTGTATAAAATAATAAAATTTATATATAAAATATTAATTTATATATATATATATATATTTCCCCAACCGGTCCGGTTCGGGAAAGTGTAAAACCAAAACCGGAACCGGACTGGTTCCCCTAATACACGAACCAGTCCCGTATCGGACCCATTCAAAACCGGAAAAATCGATCCGTACGGTGTAAATTTACACCCCTAACCCCAACCTGGTGAAAGCCTTCCATAGTGCTTAACCAATGTGGGGCGTTGGTCTTGAAGGGTGGGGGTATGTTATGGTCTCACATTGATTAGGAGTCAAATGATACGTGTGCATATAAGCTTGGGGGAAACCTCCACCTAACAAGCTGGTTTTCTAGGATGTGAATCCTTGAGCCATATATGGACACATAACACAAAACTCAAGTTTATTAAAGAAACCATATATCAAGGAAAGATTTGAATTTATTGTACTATCAATACTATAACTTCTTTGCCTAATGTTGTCATTACTGTTTAATAATCTACCTTATTGTCAAACTCTTTTACTGTGGGAAGAAATTATGTGACGTGCGTATCGGTCGAAATTGGCGTCGTGTCATCAATTGAGCCTCGTGCCGTTGCTGTGTGTTGTGATTGTCTTCCAACCATGACAGCGTGTTCAGTTTGTTCAAGGGTGGATAGGATAGTGAAAATGATGAATAAGAATATGCGTTTGGTGCTTTTGTGCCAATTCCATCGACATTGGTATTTATAAATAAGAAATGGGATTAAGATCCTTTAAGTTCATCAAGAGATCTTAATCTGTACAAGTCATTTGGATAATTCGCGTCTCTCAGTATTTTATACTGTAGATCAGTCAAATATCAAGACCTTACAATATGGAAATGCGAACCCTCCTAAAGCATCAAGTCAAGCTGAAGACCAGCATGAGAAGATAAATGGAGAACCGAAACTGATGTAACGGCAGGATTATAAAGAGACCACGTTGACATCAGACAAATAATCTTCTACTTGGACCTTACAAAATCTGATTCCCTGGCTTGGAGTTATAGTTAAGCTATGAAAATTTTGTGAACTAATCATTTCATACACATCGTATGCTATTTGTCACGGAGAATGATCATAGTCTAGCATTATCTTCTTCACTTAACTGGTGTTCCCGAATAGTCAACACTCTCCGGCTGGTCACTGCTATGAATTTCAGCAGTCATTTCTTTTGGGCTTCTTCATCGGCTTCTTGTGGTTCCCTCTGAGTCTCAAGAATTCCTTCTCCATGAGTTTCATAAGATAATTCTTCACGAGGAAGAAGAGAATCTGACGATATCAGATCATCTTTGTTATCTGGGTTCTCCTTTATCACTTCATTATCCTCCGTATCATTTACTTCGACTGATCCTGCTGCAACTTCAACTTCAACAGATTGGAGATCGGACGATCTTTGTTCATTCTCTTTGCTTGAAACTGCTGATTCTTGATCATCGCAGGGCTTGATGACAATAGTGTGGAATTCATGCATCCCACTTCTGGTACTTTGTGCATCATTCTGTGGAGATGCCTGACTGCCCTGGCTATCAGATATAGCTTCTTCACCAGCCTCTTGATGTTCTGAATGATTGATCTCCTCCTCCACAATGTTTTGAGGTTGCGAGATTGAGTATTCTTGGATGTCATTACTTCCAGAATCAATTTTCAGAACAGAAGAGTTCTCAACCAAGCCCAGTTCTTTTGCGGGACTCTCTAATTTTGGCTTTTTTCCAGCTGCACTTGTAGAGGCCGGAAATGACTGGAAAGCATCCCAGTCGTCATCATCCTCTCCATCCTCTTCTGTTCCACTGTTATCTAAGTGAACAGTAGAGGCTAATGATGGGGAATGTTTCCCTCCAATTCCAGCTGTTGGCACCGGTAATTTTATCTCCAGTAACGGTGCCAATGGTTTTGTTTCTGTTGCATGATGATCTTGAGTTACAGATGCACGGATAACCCCCTGAAAGCAGAGATGACTAGTCATATAAAATATTCCTCAATAAGTACTGGCCAAGTCAAGTCGGTTATTTTCAAGTTACCCCTACAACATGGCAATGCTTCTCTTAAACTGTATCTGTCACAATATTCTAGGCAGTTCATTCTAATAATTTTTTTGGCAGCAATCTTCTAGGTAGTGTTGAAAATTATAATGAAGCTCACCTTGCGATTTTTTTTTCCCTCAATTTCTGGGGAACAATATTCAGCTGGCTGTCATGTATGTCCATATGCATCAGGTAAATTGCATAAAAGATAGCATGATTGGACCTACCAGTCTCCACAAATTAAGACTGATGGTTGAACCAAACCCCTAGGGGTTGGCTCAAGTGGTAAAGGCCTTGGGCTTGGGGGTATCCTCCCCCCAGGTCAAAGGTTCAAATCTCCTTGGGTGCAAACAATCTGTAGGGGTCATTGGACTAGGGGATTTTCCCCTTGAATTACCCGATGTGTACTTGTGGAAAAATCTTTACAGAGGGCCTGTGCTCCCCCGGGATTAGTATAGACGCTGTTCCTGGACACCCGGTGCCAATAAAAAAAAGACTGATGGTCGAACCAGGTGAGTTGAATTTGAGACACATATCTGATGCCCTATGAATAAAAAAGGATGAAGAATGAAAATAAATTAACACCCCTCTGCATCCTCCAGATGTGCCACACAATTGATCTCTCTTCTCAGTTCTCACTCCCCACCTCCCTACCTCCAGAGTTCATGTGCCTGGAGCTGAGGTCTGGAGTTGCTCTATTGTTGTTGTGGGAAGAGGGGTGTGGGCCATTGTATGAGGATCGGCAACTTGCAATGGTAATTTTACCTGGCCCCATCACCTGTTACAATAAATACTATTTGTTTGCTTTTAAAAATTGATTGGTTTTTCAGGTTTAAGAATTTAAGACTTGGATTTGATTTGATTGAAACTTTTGGTGAATTATCAGAAATCGAATGTGGCTGGTGATTTTTGTTAGTTTTTTGGTGAATGCTTGGGATTTGGGAAGTGGGTATGATGGATATTTTGAATCTAAAAGCACAAATTACGTTCTGTGTTTTTGGTGGCCGACATCTACTGAGGCTTATGTGAGACTGCTGTGGAGGTAAGTAAGGAAGACAAGAGGCGGAGGAGGAGAGGAAACAGATGGGACAATGTATTGTCTTTTCTATTATTTTTTGGGCTCATACAAGTGCTCCATGTGCAACTCACAAGGGTCCTCTGTAAGTAAGCCTAAATAGTGAAGATAGACACGGAACTGTAGGGATTAAAATAACGAAATTAGAAAGATTTGAATTTAGAATTGGGGTCAAACACTGGGATATTTTTAATTTTAATTTTGCCTATGATTTATATAGTTCCAGGTATCAAATATAACAGTGCCACATAGTAAGAACAGCACCTGGAGTTGCTGCCGGTGCATTGGAGGCATTGACAACAAGACATCCTTGAAGTGAACTGCTGAGGAAGGGACTTGAGCTAAATGGGAGACAAGATTTACAGCGGTGCTTTTTATGTCACTGACTTCCTGTAAGTATGATACACACTCAGGAAAAAAGGATGAAATTAAATGCGTCAAATTTCAATTTTAGAGGCCCTTATTTAATATTACCTGAGAAAACCCATCTTCTGATGCCAAGAAAACCATGACAATGGCTTCAAAAAGCAAATTCATAAAACCTCTCTGAGATTCACTACCTTTGGAAAGTGTCTGCAGAAGCACCAAGATTCTCAAGCACTCCCCAACAATAGTCACTGATTCTTTGGTTAGAGGTTTCTACAATCAACAGAAGAGTGCAAGTCCCTTAGAATATAAAAAACTGAAGTCGTGCAAGTCAAAGAGTTGTAATCTCTAATTTCGGGAGAGAACTTGAAAAGAAAAGAAACCTTCAGCATCCTCTGGATTATCGTGAAAATATCTCTAATATGTTCTCCAACCAAAAATGTTACAAATGCATTATAACCATTGCTCAAGCCTTTCTGTACCATACTTTTTAGCACTTGTAACCCAATTGCTTGAACCTGTGCAGAAGAAAATTCCATTAGTTGTCATTTTGTTCCAACATAATGCCTGTGACCTCACCTCGATATATATTTTTTTATCGGTAAATAAGGATTTTATAATCTCACCCCGATATTTGAAGGATAGATACCTATTTACCTGTATATTTACGTCTATTAGTAACGTTCGGATACACTCTGTGCAATACATGAACAGAGTAAAATATATGGGATGAATGTCTTTGCTCTGTCCAAGACATTGAATTTCATGAACCAGCTTGGCAAATGATATAGTTTGTTCCGCAGAGAAAGCGAGTTTCATTTGCAGTAGTTTGCGTAAGTCTGATCTCTTATTCTCCAATACATGGATGCCCTCAATACAATCCTTGGTCAAATTAGCTATCACATTCAGACAGGTTCCAATAACCGCTCTCAGATATTGAACGCCATCATCACCAAGTTTAGAATTTTCTGCAGCACAAATTCTATTAGCTTCAGATAGGCTGACACACTGTGACATGCATACACGCAAAGGTAACATTTTGATGCATCTACATGTGTTGGAACGTAGGATCCTAGCACAATCTGATTGGCATCTTCACACCAAAAGATGTGAACTTTTGAGTCTTTTTATGACCCAAAAGACAAAATCCAAAGATTCTACTTAGAATGATGCCAAAATTTTGGACTAAACAATTTCCGTGGAAGAAGCTGAGCAATATGAGTTTTCAGCTATACAGGAGAAAGATAATCACTGATATATCTAATTGCGACAAAGTAAACTAATTCTAATCTAAGATCTTATTCAGATAATTATAGTGACTTAATATCAACTAATGATTATACAGTTAAATGTTTGAAAGGTAATGATAAAATGGCAAATATAGGTAATTGACAAAGAAAACTGACTATCCACCAATCCAGTTGTAACTTCAAAATGCTCACCACCAATAAGTTTCTCCAATGAGGAAATAGTGCACTTGACAAAATCGTTGACTTTTGAGAAGCATAATTCAGTCGTGGCTTCTCTAATGCACTTGTAACCAATTAATAGAAATGCCAATATCACTGACTGCAACTGCTTCTGCAACTGAAGACAATGCACTTCAATGAGAACATAGAACTTAGCGGTTAAGACAATTTTATAACAATGAAAGAGAAGGCATATGCTGAATGTTAGGAAACTGTACATGTGGAAATCTTACCCACCACAATCAATATAAGATTAAATGTCTGAAACACCTACCATCTTAGTTTCTAATCGCTTCAACAGTGTCTTTGCAGTAAAAAATAATGTTGACATCAATTCATCCCAATTCGGCTGATCTGGTGAAGTTGCATCGCTACTGAGCTCAAAAAGTTGGGACTATTTAGCTAAGGATATCACTAAGAATACTCTTCATCAAATTTAAACTAAAAATGACCAATCTTCCTGGCATGGTGGTTACCTTTGAAACATTTTGAAAAGGTAAGCTAAACAAAGTTCCATTGCAATACAAGCAAAATCTTCTGTTTCAAGGAAATCTTCAGGACAATTCTGCACAATCTGTTGTCAGAATTTGATGCAAACAACTCAGTATCTTCATTTGAAAATCAAGCTGGCGGATATAAAGAATGACTCAAAGAGATGAAGTAAATCTCAGATATGAGAAAGACAAACTTATACCATATATTATACAAATAGCTTACATAGAGCACTAATGTGATCAAAGCAATACAGGACTTGATACATGTTAAACAGCAGGAACCAATACTCTGTAAATCCACAAGTACAAATTGGTACAAAAACCCAAGTCTGGAAAGTAGATATGGATGCCAATAATGCACTGGCATGGTGCACTGGATTTATGCTTTAAAATTGGACAATGCAACAGGAGGACTAGCTAATGATCATATCATCATTATTGAAACCTATGAAAATGGCAATTCATAAAGAAAACACTCAGAACTGATTGGTCACATAGACACCATGTATTATTCTCTTATGCATTGGCATGTTTAAATAATTGCAACATTAGTTTTAGAACCAATGCTTCTTATTTATCAACTTCAGAAATGAATTCAAATTAACTCACAAGACTTGCTTTGTTTACCTGTGATAGGACTGATATCGCAAGACTGTTAAATGAATTATCCATGTGTGTGGAATATGAGAAAACCTGCATCCATTTAAAATTTTTTAAGCATCCTTATGAATATACACCTTAATTTGAATGTCAAAGGAATAGAGTCATTCTAGCATCACATATGGTAACGGTCACCCATACTGGTTATATATAAATTAATGTATGGTATGAGTCAAGCTAAGATGAAGTGAGAGACCAAAGAAGCAGGCAACTTTGCAAGCTGAAAATACACACAAAATGAATGTTAGAGGTTTAATTGTACGTAATTTGTTATTTGGAGTGTTATATTCATATCTTCTAAACCATTATTGAAATTATGCCACGGGATATAAATTTAGGGTCGCAAAAGTAGCTAGTGGATCGTCCAGTGGAGGCTAATTTGTTATTGCCATCATGAATCACCATTATGCATTGAGGAAAGAGTCAATATAATTCATTGGAAACAAATTTCGTTCTTGGACTGCTCATGGTTCATAACATGGCACCAAGTAGCAGTACACCATGGAGGGGCTTCTCTCTTTATGCATAAACCCTGTTGGGCATGCGGAAATTCACAAAAAAATTAATCATACCAGAGATAGCTTGAAGCGACAAGGTGGACATCCAGAACAGTGGCTTTCTTTCTTAATTTATAAAATATTATCCAAAATAAAAGTCAACGATATAAGTCAACAAGTGGAAGAAGTTTGAGTTCTACCAATTGCAGTGATACCCATTCTGATCAAGATCACAATAAAGCAGTTTCAAAATATTATCATACTTAAAATGGGATACAAAAGCCTGTTTGCAAATCATATGTTACTTTGTAACTTATACCGTTGCCAGCGAAGTTTATGCATTCATAAACTCTTTTGTATGGGTTGAAACACATTAAATTGCTTGAGAAATTTCAAAGCATAAAAATCTTAGAGATGATCATGCATTAAAAGAAAGAAATTTAAAAAGACGAGGGAACACGTTGTTGTCTTCTTAATGTAATTGAATGGATCCATTGAACATAAAAAGCATTTGATGTTATAAATGCATCATAAAAATTGGGCCAGAAAACCGAAGAAAAACTTGAACTACATATATTTGTGGCATGGGATCTATTTATGATTTCATGAGATAACACCATTTCAACTAACCACCACTAACCACCACTAAGTGCATCAATGATTTCATTCCAGAATAGCCTAATTAAAGATAATGGATTCAAACATTAAAACGCCACAAAACACACCATACTTCTTTACCCAAGTTATAACAACAAAAGGAACAGAGAGAGATCATAACCTGCAATAATTCTCTGCTAATATCTAGAGTGAGATATCCCACAGTAAAAAATCTTTCAGTAGAGAGACACTGGAAAACTGGTAGCACAATTTCGTACAAGTTCAAGCCAGGGGAATCGAGCTCTTCAATTGGTGAGTCTTCACTATGTTTTGCTTTAGCACAAACCAAAGGCAATTTAGATTCACCAAGAATTAGATATTGTCCCTGAAAAAGAACAAGAAGAGCAAAGCCCCACAGAAACTGAAAGTCTACTGACTCCAGTTCAACCATGCTATATCCAGATACTAAGCTTCCTGCCATATTTTCAACAGTGTTTTTGGAATGTTCATTCGCATCAAGATTCAAAGGAACTGCATCCAGCGCAAGTGCTTGCAAAATTACTGGCCAGGATTCTTCCAAACAAGGCTGCAGCTTTGAAGAAACCAGAGGTGATTGGATTCCATCAAGGAACTGATTCCACTGTAAGACGTGATGCAACTTGAATGAGTATGCCATAAAGACATTACAAAGAATATATATGAAACATATATCTCTCAGATGAAAGATGGTCATGAAAGAGGAACAAGGAAGCTTACATTCTTCTTGAGATGCAAACAAAGGCAGATATAACTGTAATCCTTTAAAACCCGGATCCAGTACTTTCCCAGTATACTTGAACTCTTTGAAAACAAAGGCAACAATGCTAGATATTCATCCGGAATCCTATTATGGTATCTTCTCAAGAATGCATACGTATAACACTTGAGAGAGGCATGAGCAGCCAGAAGTCTTATCTTGATCTAGTTTGTCAGTAAGAGATTAGTAAAAGACTTTTCAACTTAACAAACAGCTGTCTACCAGATAAAACACATTAGAAAAGAAAAAAGAAATGGATATTTTGCTCCCTTAATACACAAAAGAATCAGAAGAACAATGGGATTACATACCTTGCATGAGACCCATTCAGCAAATGAAGGATAGTAAAGTTCTTTGAAGTCATTCAATGGGCGTGAAATCAATGAAAATATGCGTTTAACTGCAACTTGATCACCACTAATTATTCCGCTTGTCAGTATCTGGATTTGTTTTTCATATCAGTGTCATTGCATCTCATTTCATCATTCAATTGGAAAGTAATGAAAGAAGAAAAAATGTGCATATTCTTAACCTTCGTAGCCAGTTGCAAGCCCGCCTCCAATAGCAAAGGGCCTGCGGATGTGTCCAAGGAGGTGCGAACTGCGGATAATAGTTGGGCCTACATAAAGCCTCAATAATGTGAGATTCATGATCTCAGAAGTGAAACATTTAAAACTTAATATGACATTCACTCCAAATTCTCTCCAAGAAATTACAACTAACATGTATGAATGATTTAAGGTGTTGACCTTTGGAATTATATGGAAGAAGGGAAAAAGACGAAAAAAAAAACCCATAAATGTACCTGATATTGCTCTAGCAGAAGATGTCCTGGAAGCTCAGGATCAGGTGTCCTCTCAAACTGCATACAAAAATCACAAGGCAGAAAAAATTTAACTTGTGATAGACACTAAGAACTATGGCAAAAGATAAAGCAGAGAAAAAATGGAAAGTATGGCCCAAGATAAAGCCAGAGACATCTTCACAACTTATTGCCACCAAGTTATAATAACAGACTAAAATAGCAAAGTATTGCAGTACGATGATGAAATCTAGTTTCCTGCAAGTATATTAATCCTTGATTTTCTATTTTAGCACAGCCTCCAAGACCAATCAGAAACTACAAATCATTCCACTACAAAAGATATTTTTTTAATTTTTTTTTTCTTGTTATCCTGTTGAAGTGAGCAAAATGTAGGAAGATTAACACATAACAGCACTTTTACTTCCTTTCATGGGTGGAAATAACATTGGAATGCCAAGTCAAGCTTTCAGTATCTGAAACCACTGCCTAAAACGAAGTTTTGAGTTTATCTTGTACCATGGAGGTAAAGGAGAAAGGCAATTGCTGATCCATGTCACCTTAAAAAATTTCACCTCAAGGGCCTTTCTTAGTGAACTTCATTTGATGACAAAAGACACCAGAGATATATTTCAATAGAGCAAAGCCATGCCATAATTATGGTTCGCATCAAAATTATAATGTTAAGGGACTATAAAGTCGATTCTCAAAAGTTACCCCAATTTGGTATTGTGCATACTTCCTGTTTTCTGGTAACAGCTAAAACCCAAATCTCTGACACTTACTTCCATGTGGCATAGCATCTATAATTTGAAAATATTCAAGTTGTTTGATATCTCAAGTTCAAAAAGTTCTCAACCATAGCAACATAATGTTAAAATAAAATCTCTGGTTCAATAATGCATTCTTCAATAGGTCATAGAATTTAGTCAGCAATAATGAGGAAAAATCACTGAAAGACTTCAAAATTAGCTCCAATCAAAACGATAAAAAAGAAATTGCAGAACTATCATTCTTTATCTAGCTATTTCACACACATTTACCTTATCCATAACTGTACTCAGAAGCCCCAGACCAACTGGCTGCATGTTTTCAAACTGGATTGTGCTTATCTGATACCGAAAATGAAAGAAAATATATCAATTTTAAAATGCATTTCAGGAGTCAGGACCTGAGATTTTTCAAAGAAATATAACAACATGCTAGTGAGTTCATATTGCAAACCTGATAAGCGAGCGATATTAACTCTTGGACATGGATTACCAGCCAATCGCTAGAACCCTGTCTGTTCGCTGATTGTTTCCTTGCCAAAGAGAGGTCAAAATGAGCTGGATTCTTCCCTACAGCTCTGGGTAGATGATTCAAACACCTATTACCAACAGAAAACTAAAATTATCTACCTCATGATGAATACTACAAGCATATACCCATGCATACATAATATATATAAATATTCAATCAACAGACAATTTAAATTGAAGTCATGACTGATGGTTTGAAAAGTGGGAGGGATTTAAAAGGTTATGTGTGTTGTGTGCACATTAAGACACAATACAATTTGGGGTGGGCAACAGGTAGGCGGGTAGTGTTAAAATTTATAATCAACGGATGGGTGGTGGTGGGGGTACCCACCCGCCAGCCCACTTACCCATACTATAAATTTAAAAAAAAATCTATTCTTCAGATCAGCCATGCACCCACCCTTTTCTTCTTCTCCCTCTTCTCTTCCCTTCTCTTTTCCTTTCTTCCTTCTCTCAGCCGCACACCCACTTTTTTCTTGTGCTCCCTTCTTTCTTCTCTTCTCTTCTCATTTCTTCCTTCTCTAGGCGAAGCCCATATGCACAGGAAGTATACAAAAGAGATACCTAGTTACATTCTAGAAAGCTGAAAAGAAAACAAGAACTAATGAACATTCCCTCCCTTTAGTACAATAGCAGAAAACCACTGAACCAAAGAAAACACAAAAAAATTCCAGATTTCCTCCACAGCTCTCTCCTTCTTGTTGAAGCACCTCTCATTTCTTTCCTTCCATAAACACCACATTAAGCACAAAGGAATCATCCTTCACGCCGCTGCCAGTTGAGAGCTATTATGATGCCTATTCCAATTTGCTAGAAGCTCCACCACACTCTTAGGCATAACCCAAGTCAACCCAGCTCTACTAAAACTGCCAGCCCATAACTCCCTAGCCACCTCACAATGTAGAAGTAGATGGTCAATCGATTCTCCATTTTTCTTATACATGAAACACCACTACATTACAATCATCCCGCGTTTCCTTAAATTATATACCATCAAAATCTTTCCTAAAGCAGCAGTCCAAGTATTAAAAAAAAAAAAAAAACAGCAGTCCAAGTAAAAAAAGCAACTTTAGACGGCACCTGAACCTTCCAAATACACTTCCACGGGAACGAAATAAGTTGTTGATATGTCAACACCTAATAGAATGATTTAACAGAAAACTTGTTGCTCCTTGTATGTTTCCACAGCATTCTATCTCTCCCATTTTCTCCTATTTTCATGGAATAAAGAAAGCGGAAAAAGCCTGCTATCCCTACATACAGAATGCCTTTTAAGGCATACATACATGCAAAATGATTCATTTTTGTTTGAATTTGAATTTGAATTTGATGCTAATTGAATTTAACTAATGAGCTTATAAACATAAATTTCTTAAAAGTACATGATGCAATTAGCTTTGACATGTACTCATGTGTCCCGTCAATCTTTTTTTTTTATAAATAAGAAATAAATATTATTGATATGAATGAAGTAGGCATAGCCCGTGTACACAGGAAGTATACAGAAAAACACCTACATACATTCTAAGTGGTATGTCCTGTCAATCATTAACAATCATCTTTCCAATGACATCTTCTTTTGATACAGAAATTTATTAGAAACACAAAACGGTGCAACCCAATTACACTAAACGTATACAGTAGAAAGCACCAAAACTCACATTGGCGATTGATGACATGCTATCAACCAAAAAGCTGCACAAAATTTCCTGAAATCATATTGTCACTTGCAATGACCTGCCCCAATAATTCTAAGGTCGGAATATTGATAAATTTTATTGGGCCTAAATTATATTTAATGGGCCATATTGGATATAAGCCTACGAGCAATAAATTATTGAGGTTGATTAGGAGTATTAAATTAGGCTTAATAACTAGGTTAAATCTCATTTATTATTTATTGAATGAGTTAGACTTTTTTTAGAATTTAAAGATCGGCCATTATAAATTTATTTTAACTTAAAATCATCATTGATTGAAGTCCCCTACGCAGTCTTAGTCACTGTCAATCCTACATTCAATGAACTACTAGATCATGCTTTTAAATTCAAACTCTCTTCTTGAATGATCGCGACCAAGCCCAACTCGAAGTTGAACTCGTTGGCACCCTCTCACAAATCTCTCTATAAATATCTCCCATGTGTTATTTGGAAAAAAATATAAATCTCCGTAAGTGCAGCGGCCAAACCAAAGATACCCAGTCCAGCACCGTGAGTGTCCCAAGTTCACCACGCCAATAGTCGACTGCCTCATTCCTCTCACAACATCCCTCACTTTTCCTCTCTCATTCTAGTTCACGTGATCGATTTCATGCCTGAAATATTAGATTAACGCTGCGAGGTAAGTAGCATGATCATACCCTTAAACGTATGTACGTTAAACGACATGTATTTTATAAAAGTATTATGCATTACGCCCTCCATTGGAAGCCCTTTTTTATGTACCCAAGTCATGATTAACTTGCATCAAATATTTTATGAAAATCCATGATTTATGTGAAGATTTATGCATTAAAATATTAATGAAAATTCATGATTTTATGAAAGGAGTTATGCATTGAAAGATTTGTGAAAAATCATGATTTTATGTGAAGAAACATATTTCATGACATTTTATGAAAGAATGCGATCTCATTTCAAATCTATGATATGACAAGTATGCAAGTATGCAAGTATGATTATAATGAAGTATGAATGATAAGATACGTAAAGACCCATGTTATGATATGAAGACGGTACCATATGTTATGGGCATATTGCATTGCCAGGTTATACATGTTGGTAGTGCACCCAGTGTGTCTTCCTTATATATGGATTCCACAACCAGAGACCACGGGCGGAAACATAATCTACTGAGATTCACTAGCTCTAACTCACAGGGGTCAACAGTGGGTATCGGTCTATGACAAGTGAAACATAAGTTCGTGTTCATGTTATTTGCGTATGTATTTATGAGTATGCATATTTTTCAAGAAATCTTATGTCATTATGTTTACTGTATGATGTGTTGCTTATTGAGTATTCGACTCATTTTTGTATGTTTTTATATTTTAACCTCCCCAGGTGAGGCTTTTTACGAGGATCGAGCTATAGGACAGGACTTGGCCCAAGGAGGCGAGGTAGAGGCCTAAATAGTTTATGTTATGCTAGCTTTATAAATCCAGTTTAATAAGCTATTTTGTTAAGTACATGAGACCTTATTGATTTTAAATAAGTGTTTCCGCAGACTCTCTTTTAGATTTTAAGTATTTAATAAAGATTGTCTTTATTTATTTATGGAAGCTTTTGTACCTAGCGCTTCGTTAAGAAGAAAAGTTATTAAATTAAGTTTAGTAACACACCGGTTTCCCGAAAGATTTAAAAAAAAAAAAAAGACTTCATTGGGGAGCTGGGTGTTACATCACTACTCCAACTACAATGCATACACACATGAAGCTGATCATATAATGCAATATTTTATCTAATTTGTTAAGAGGCAAGATAAAACAAGACAAATTGTACATAAGAGTCTAAGATATATTAAATGAGTTAAAGGAAAATCAACTTCTATAGAACAGAGAAAGTGAAGCATATGTAGCATAAAGATGCAGCTAGACCTAATGTTCCTGAAGCTTCAGACTCTCAGACATCAGTTTCAAATGTGAATTATTTGTCTATGAGACAATAAAGATAAGATACATGAACCTCCAAATCTCGGCATGGATGTACACAAACTGAAAGTTCATTAGAAAGAAGCCACGGTATGCATTATCGGTAAGTGTTTCAAACGTCAATTTCATATATATTAAATAAAAAAGGTATAAGAAAGGCATCACATACTCAGCAGCAAAAACTCTGGTTCGATATCTGAGGTGCTTCTCTCTAGTAGGCAATATGCCAGAAGCTTCAAATCCATAACCTTTTCCTGACCTACCTTCAGAGCTTGAAACCATGTTTTCGTCATCTGCTCCAAAATTTGTTCTGGTGTCACCCTCTGGATCATTCGCTACAATTTTGGTATTTTCAGTTCTCCTTGTTGACATAGCAAGAACCTGAGGAAATGTTTTAACAGCACATTGGATTAGTGCTTATATGGCCATAGCAAAGCTATATTTTACGATCTTAAAAGACAACTCAACTTAACCATTGCCTCAAGGAATCAAAAATAGTTTTGGTAGACCACATCTACCGTGCAAATAAATGAGGTGTACCATCCAAGGTATACAAACCTATTTTTATAAGTAAAACAACATTTTATTGACAGTAGTAAATAGGCATAGCCTAAGTACAAAGGAGGTATACAAACAACATACACCTAGTTACATAATAAGGAGCTAGAAAGTGATACAAGAAAATCATTGAAGCAAGCTCCGGTAAGTACTCAAGAGGATGTCCAAAAAAATAAAGTATGGGAGAAGAAACTTCTTAGCTCATCCGGAGAACGGTCCTTATCTTCAAAAGTTTGATCATTCCTTTCTATCCACAAACACCATATGATACAAAGAGGAATCATCTTCCTTACATCCTCAAGATATGAATTGGCCCTACATCTTTGCCGTGCAAATAATTTTTTTTTTTTATATAAGTAAAAGTATTATATATATATCAATAGGAGAAACCAAGTATATTGGATGTATACAAGAAAATCCCTAACCCATACAAGAGAGCTCCTATCGCCCCAAAAGCCCACGAAAAACTACCCAACATACATCAAGCCCGAGATAGAATAACTCACCCCTCTCCAACCCCAACCCCATGTTTCCCATAGCCCAACATAAATCACACCTCCCAAAATACCCTCTATGCGAAAGACTACCCAACATACATCAACCTCTATGCCCTCGACTTGAGCTACCACCCTTAGCGTCATAGTCGATTGCACTAAAAAGACGTTTCAACTCCTTGATTTTCTTGAAGCTTGATTTGGTATCAAGCGAGTGGCTTGCCTCAATCGTAGTAATTAAAGCTTTAAACTGGTCTTCACATCCTCCATGTGAGATTCCCACAATATGCTGAATCTCATTAACCTTTTGCAAAACCTAATCCGAAGATGATTCATCTATATTGTTTAGTAGAGGAAGAGATACCAAGGGGACAACGTCTTCACCCGATGTAGTGCCCGACATAGATCCAAACAGTACCAACAATAAACCCTTGTTCAAATCATGTGCCTCCTCAACAACACCAATGGTACTATACTTAAAAAAAAAAAAAAACCAATAGTACTCTCCATTGGAGATTCTGGGTTGGCAACAAGTCCCTTCACCTCTAGCGACCTTATGTGTGCAACTTTGACGGACCCTTTAGACGTCGGCATTACACCATGATCACAGGACGAAACCAAACCCAAGGGACACATCGTTGTTATCTGTGTCTTCCCACCGTGCTCCAAGCCTTCCACAGACCCTACTCCTATCGTGGACTTCTCAAATACCCAACTTGTCGCCTTCTCCACCATTATGACTGGGGACAAGTCAAAAACCTCCTCCAAGTGTTCCATAGAAGCTTGCGTGCATTTCTGCATAGGAGTTGTTGTCACTAACGAAGGAATGCCTGCGTAGGGGTCGTGATCGACAACGAAGGTTACCGGCCTCGAGATAAGGGTCTTATCTGGCCCAGGACTTCCATTGGACCGTGAAACTGGCCCATAAAGAGCCCTTCTCAAACCCGGGCCAATGGAGCTTCGGCCTCCATTTAGGGCTTATGCGGCCCAGCCCAAGTTTGGCCTTCCCTTTGTTTGGCCTTAAACTATTACACCCAGCAGCCTTCCTTTTTTCTATTTTTAGAGGCCTCATACGTTGGCCCAAGCCTAGGCCCAAACCTTTGATTATCTTAAAAATCCAAGACTTTATCTACTTTCTAAACAATTTAAAATCCTCCTTCACGCCCGTAATTTTTCAGACTATGCAGATACCCGTGCAACTCTTTTTCTCCTGGACAGCTATCCATTTCAGGTTGGATAGCTGAAAGTTCCCCTGCCATGCCTCCCCTTTTGTGTTTTTGTTCAACCTCCAAAGGATGACTCAGAACTGCATGCGCTGCTGCCCTCTTCCCTGCACCATCCACCGCCACCTCTACATACGACTTGGACTGCCTCTCCTTCCCCTTCTCTACCTCTCTGTTTATATGTGGTGCAAGTACTAGAGCCTTCTTAGCCAAACTCTGTTTTAACTCCATAGAAAAGCTCTTCCAACCATTTCCTTCCACTCCTTCCGGGATCGCTAAGAGACCACAACCCCCCCTACCACCACCATAGTCAGTTACTCCCAAAAAGGGGTGGCAAATAAATTGGAGAAGATTTTTTGTGATTTCTTATGGGGATGCCTAGAGGATGAGAAAAAATTCCACTTGATTAAGGTTGCATTTAGGTAGTGAGGTGATTTCAGATATTTTGTAAATAGTAGTGAAAAAGTAGTAAAAAAATAATGATAAATATTGAATAGCAGTGAATAGTAGTGAAAAGTAATGATAAAATGCGGCCTTGTGGGACAAGATCTACACCCCTTTATCTGGTGGTGGTCTAGGAAACAGAAAGTTGAGAACCTTCAATAAAGCATTATTAGGGAAATGGCTATGGCAGTATCATCGGGAAAGGGAGGCTCTTTGGAGGAATGTTATTGATGTCAAATGTGGGAGTATTTAGGGCGGTTGGTGCAATGTTTTGAATACCGTTTCGGTGACTGTTTCAGAATAGTCTATATATGAATAAATTATATATATAAATTATAAATTATCTGGTCTGAATTGGGGGGTCCAAAAATGAGCCTACAACTTGAAGAAATGAAAAAAAAAAAAAAATGTAAAGGCCGAAATCCCATATATCAGTCAGTACCGGTCAATACTACCGAAATTATGCTCGGTACGAAACAAGGGTCTTCTATGTCATATTTCGGCCGTACCGGCCGGTACAAAACGAAATTCACAACATTGAGTTGGTGCTCAAAAGAAGTAAGAGGGGCATATGGCGTGGGAACTTGGAAATTTATTCGGAATGGTTGGGAAGATTTCGGTGAATCATTTACTTTTACATTGCGAAGTAACTAGGACTATATGGGATGAGGTGTTTAACAGAATGGACATAGCGTGGGTTATGCCGAAAACCGTGTTGGATGTTTTGGCTTGTTGGACCTCAATTCGAGGTGCGACAGATCAAAGCGGTTTGGAAGATGATTCCTATATGTATTATGTGGTGTTTGTGGCAGGAGCGCAATGAGAGGATTTTTTAAGACAGAGAGATCTATGGCGGAGCTAAAAATGTTATTTTTTAGGACTCTTTGTACTTGGGCCATTGTTGTGGACTTTAATGGGATGGATTTTCATGACTTCTTAGTTTTTAATGCTCCTACATAAATAGGGCATATTCTGACTTTGTAATTGACAGTTGATTGGATTAATAGATACTTATTTTACTTATAAAAAAAAAAAATCTTCAGCAATTTCAGATTTTAGGTGGGAAGGGGAACACGAATCAGATTCTGGTACGATATTTGGTGTGGTGATGTTGCCTTGAAGAATGCTTTCCCTTCTCTTTATAGGATTGCGTTGGATAAGGATGCTTCAATGGCCAATAACATGGACATTACCGCTGGTTCTCTTCAATGGTCTGTGAGGTTTATTAGACGTGTCCAAAATTGGGAGGTGGGAGACATCACAGAATTTTACAATGCATTATATGCGCTGAACTTAAAGGCAGAAGGGGAGGACAAGTTGCTTTGGATTCATTTGAGCAAGAACTTCTCTGTCAAATCTGTTTATAAGGTTATGTCGCCCCATTCTACTATTGTTTTCCCTTGGAAGAGCATTTGGAGGAGTAATGTTCCGCTTAAAGTTGTTGTCTTTGGCTGGTTGGCCTCTCACGGGAAAATTTGACCATTGATAAACTGAGAAAGCGCAAGCTTTTTATAATGGATTGGTGTTTTATGTGTAAAAGAAATGAAGAAACAGCAGATCATCTCCTTCTTCACTGTGAGGTGGTTAAGGCTTTATGGGATGAAATCTTTACCAGGCTTGGTATTGCCTGGGTCATGCCTAGGAGGGTGGTCGACTTACTGGTCATGTTGGAGAGGAATTCAGGGTAATCGTCAAATAGCGGCTGCTTGGAAGATGGTACCTCTATGCTTAATGTGGTGTACTTGGAACGAAAGGAATGGTCGTTGTTTTGATAATAGGGAACATTCGATGGGAGGGTTCAGGGACTTTTTATTTCATACATTGTTACTTTGGGCTTCGACAATTGTAATGAATGGGATTAGTTTTCATGACTTTTATGCTGATTTTCACAGTGCTTAGCTTGTAATTAGGCTCATCTCTTGTATACTTCCGTGTACCTGAGCCATGCCTAATTATGAGGATCAATAAATTCTTACTTATAAAAAATAATAATCAAAGGTATACAAATCTAACACCATGAGATCATTCATGGACACATTACTTAACCTTGGTCTAGAAAATACATAAATGAAAAACTATATACACGATAAGATGATAACATGTAAACATGTCCCCTTAAGAGAACATTTAAACCAATGCATAGCATCACAATTGAAGGCATCATTGAGCAACCCCAGCAGGCCTCTTCATTCTCAGTTAAACAGGTTCCTAGTTTTTTTTTCCTTAAAAAAAATTGATACCTTATACTGTGTTCATAAGAGGTAAGAATCCAGATTTGGGATTTTGAATGTGCACTTAATAATAAAATAAGCTCTGCCTCCAACCCCAATTATTTGGATATTTCAAATAGATAAAACTTTGTGAGTTGTGACTATTTTGACAGAAACATAACTAAGATGGCAAGAAAAGAGGAATTGCACCAACTAGAGACGTGTCCAGGGATGCATCCATTACAAAACAAAAGCATGTAATATAAGGAAAGGAGGAATAAACCAAATTGAGAATTTCTTCCAATCGTGAGATTACAAAAAACTAATTTCAAGATGGCATTAAGTCTTCCACATTCCCTTCTTTAAAAGCATTGGATCATTTAACCCAGTCATACAGTTTTTAAAGAATTGAATAACATATGCAAGAAATCCCACACTTCCCATAATGAAAAGATCTTACCATGTTACGGCATATTGATATCCAATGAGATGGACGTGAAGGACATGATGCATAAAGCAATCGCATAATGGTGGTACGTGCCAAATTTCCAATCCTACAAGATTAGACAATATTATTTATAGCCCAAGAATTCTTGATGGCAAAATATTTTTTTTATTGGTAAACAAAATTTTATTGATAATAAGAATAGGCAAAAGCCCAATTATACGGGACATATACAAGAGCATCGCCTTAGCATGCTAGTTCACCGATACAATAAATTCAAGGAAACTCATTCCATTGAAATCAATTGCAACCGACCAATGAAGTAAAGTATTGAAAAACAATTTCCTAAGTCTTGACAGCAAAATATTTTTTTTTATCAGTAAATAGGAATTTTATTAAAAATACGCGAAGCCAAGTACATGGGACATATACAAGAACCACACCTATGCATGACTGTCTAAAGATACAAGAAAATCTTGTGCATTCATGCCATTAAAGTCTATTACAATCGACCAATGGAATAATGTATGAGGAAAAAAAGTTATAATCTCGTCCAGTGTCTGTTCACGATCCATCAACAGCAAAATATTACTTGTACAGTCCAATATAAGTAGGGTTCCAAAGTTCTTAAGCTTTATGTGACATATAGCACAATGTGAAAGTCGTTTCATTGACCCAATAAATCTCTGAGACTCCATTCACAAAATATTCAAAACAAAAGATAGTTACACGTACAATAATGCAATACAACAATCACAGCAAAAAGCACAAAGAAAATTAAGAGAGAAATACAGCACAGTTTCAAATACTAGGGGGCTAAAAGAGAAAATAATGAGAAATTCGATCACCAATTGCCCAATAGAAACTAAGGCACCAAAAAAATAGAACGGTTAATTTGACATACTCAGAATCAGTTTCTTCATCCAGCATATGGAACAAGTTATCTTCTATTTGCTCATCAATGATTGAAACCTGTTACAAAAATATCAGTACAAGGATCTAGAACATTTGGATGAGGCTTAGTAGGTTGCATAAGATCAGGGATGCACCGGATCCTTTTCTATGAGATGTCGCAGAGTAGAGACGGCAAGATGCCTCAAAGTTGGCTGTTAAAAAAAGGCAAATTGTAACAGAGAAAATAATCAAACCAGATAGCATTCAAGAACTTATCTCATTATCAAATGAACAAAAACCTGTCTTGAGGACAGCGTCGGGAGAAGAGTTTGCACATGCGAGTGGACAGAAACAGCTTGTGGTGCAAACAGAACAAGTTGTTGTGTAAAGCGGACACTCCTGCAAGAATAGAAGGTGATAGAATATAATCTCAGAACAGTAATAAAACAAGGAATGAAACAATAAAGAATAGTTTCTTCCACAAAATGGCTAATTCTCATAGACGTAACAACGCTATCGAGATGCTAAAAGCTGAAAATAATCTCCTTACATCACCGGCTGAGATCCAAGAGCATGCTGTGCAGTATTTTAGTTCCCTCCTTAGTGAGACGGAAGATTGGAGACCTAAGATAGATGGATTGAACTTTGCAGCGGTGGATGCTTCTTCAAAAAGCTGGCTGGAAAGGCCGTTCGAAGAGATTGAGGTGCATCGGGTGGTGTGTGGAATGCGGAGAGACAAAGCTCCCGGGCCGGATGGCTTTACTATGGCATTTTTTCAGGAATGTTGGGACTTTGTGCGGGAGGATGTGATGAAAGTTTTTCATGAATTCTATGAGTTTCAGAAGTTTGAGAAGAGTTTGAATGCCACTTTTATTGCATTAATTCCAAAAAAAGTGGATGCTTCGGAGTTGAAGGAGTTTCGCCCGATTAGCTTGGTAAGTAGTGTCTATAAGATTATTTCAAAGGTGTTAGCAAATAGAATGAGCAAAGTGATGGGGAAGATCATTTCCAATTCTCAAAACGCTTTTGTTAAAGGACGACAAATTATAGATTCGGTGTTGATTGCAAATGAATGTGTAGATAGCCGCATACGGGAAGGAGCTCCGGAGCTCCGGGGGTCCTTTGTAAGTTGGACATGGAAAAAGCATATGATCATGTAAATTAGAATTTTCTTTTGTATATGCTTAGAAGATGCGGTTTTGGTGATAAGTGGTGTGGCTGGATAAGTCACTGTATTTCAACAGTTCGCTTTTCTATTCTTGTTAATGGACAGCCTTGTGGGTATTTTCCGAGTTCTAGAGGTTTGAGGCAGGGGGATCCCTTATCTCCCTTCTTGTTTGACATTGTTATGGAAGCTTTGAGTCGAATGGTGGAGGCAGTGGTAGGAGAAGGATTTATTTCGGGATTTTCAGTGGGAACCAATCCTAGTGGCCCCTCTACTATATCACACTTGCTCTTCGCTGATGATACTCTCATTTTTTGTGAGGCTGTTGGGGAACAAATTCAAATTTTGAGGGCTGTCCTGCTATGTTTTCAAGCCATCTCGGGATTAAAAGTGAACTTAAGTAAATCGGAATTGGTACCGGTGGGAGAGGTTCATAATATTCATCACTTGGCTGAATTTCTGGGGTGTAAAGTTACTTTGCTGCCCATAAAATACTTGGGATTACCGTTAGGGGCATCTTTTAAGGCCAAACATATTTGGGATGGAGTGATCGAGAAGATAGAGAGGAAGTTGGCAGCTTGGAAAAGGATTTACTTATCTAAAGGGGGTAGGATTACTCTTATTAAGAGTACTCTCTCTAATATTCCAACTTACTTCCTTTCTTTATTCCTTTTACCTGTTGGTGTGGCCAATCGTATTGAAAAATTATATAGAGATTTCCTTTGGGGAGGCTTGGGAGAGGAGATCAAAAATCCCTTAGTAAGCTGGAAAAAAATCTGCCGTCCGATTGCTGATGGAGGTCTGGGTATTCATAGTCTTTGTAGCTTCAATAAGGCGTTGTTAGGGAAGTGGCTATGGAGATATCATGGGGAAGAGGAAGCATTGTGGAGGGGGGTGATTGATCGCAAGTATGGTAGTGATTGGGGAGGATGATGTACCATGGAGAGTAGGGATTCGTATGGAGTGAGTTTATGGAAGTTTATTAGGAAAGGTTGGGGTCGCTTCCTAAAACAAGTTAACTTCTCGGTTGGTGATGGCTCAAAAATCAGATTTTGGTCTGATGTTTGGTGTGGGGATATTGAATTATTTCGAGCATTTCCGGCTGTTTTCAGGTTGGCAACTAATAAGCAAGCTTCAGTTTCCGACGTGATGGTATCTTCCAATGAAGTGGTGCTTTGGGATGTAGGCTTCTCCAGATCTGTCCAGGATTGGGAAGTAGAAGAGGTTACTGATTTTTTTAGACAGTTGTATTCAGTGGTGTTAAAAAGACAGAGCAGGGACCAACTTTGTTGGAATCAAACAGCCTCCAAGAAGTTTTCAGTTCGGTCTTATTATAAAGTGATACTTAATCAGCACCATATTGGCTTTCCTTGGAAGAGGATTTGGAAGGCTCATGTTCCGTCAAAGGTGGCTTTTTTTGTATGGACAGCAGCAATAGGGAATATTCAGACTATTGACAACCTGAGGAAGCGTGGAATGATTGTTGTGGATTGGTGCTTTATGTGCAAGAAAGAAGCGGAATCAGCAAACCACCTTCTACTTCATTGTGAAATGGCTAAAGTGCTATGGGATGGTGTGTTTGGAAAGGTTGGGCTGTGCTGGGTTATGCCAGAAGCAGTGGTGGATTTCCTAACATGCTGGACTAACTTTCAAATGCATACTTGTCCCCAAGTGGCAGCTGCCTGGAAAATGCTGCCTTTGTGTATTATGTGGTGTATTTGGTGGGAGAGAAATGAGCGGTGCTTTAATGATCGGGAACGCAATAGAGATGCATTTTGGAAGTTTTTTATAAGTACTCTAATTAGCTGGTTCTCTGCTATTGTACTGAAGGGAGGGGATGTAAACGCGTTCTTGTCTTCGTTTTTCTAAGTTCTAGAATGTATTAGGTGTTTCTTGTGTATACTCCCTGTGTACTCGGGCTATGCCTATTACATTGTTATTAATAAAGCTATTACTTATCAAAAAAAAAAAAAAGTTTTAAGAAAAGTCATCACCAAGGACTGAAACCAATAGTTGCAAAACATACTTCTAAAGGAATAAAGGGGGAAAATAAATTGGGTCACATACTCGAGCATTGTTGCTGTTTCCTGGCAGGAGCTTATCTCTGCAACAACAGACTGGATACAAAATTTATCACAAGTACGTAATCACCTATCAGAACTAAGATATATAGATAAAAAAAAACAAAAAAACAAAAAAACAATGATAATAATAACAAAAGAAACTGAAATGACAGAGGTGATAAGTTCAAATTAGAATATTGCTCAATATGTGTGTCGAATAGGTTTCAAAAGCATTCCAAGAAGAAGTTAAACTGGAAGAAGTTCTAAGATAGTGAAAACTCTGAAGAGCAATACCTTGCAACGTGTAAAAAAAATGCTGCCTGGAGCAAGTTCAGGACCAATAACGGCAACAATGGCATTTATCAGGCGGCCAATTCCTTGCTGAAGCTCTACCCATCCATTCTCCTCAGACAAAAGAATGTCCATGGCAAGGCTAAGTGTTGCCTGATGAAGAGAGAAGCATGATGTACACACACACACACACCCATGAACATTTAACTATTTAAACAACAGAGGTGCAAAATCAACATGACTGTCAGCTGTACCGCCAGAGGACACCAACCAAAAAGTCAAAAAGTGTTGCAGCACCCAAATAGAGAAATCTTTTTTGAGCACATTCTTTCATAAATGACATCACTGTCAGAATCTACTGAGACTATTACAGCACTATTAAAAAATAGTGCTAGAAACATTGCTATGCTGACAATTTAAAAAAAACATGCATAGTTAGTATCAAGGTACGAGTACTTTCTTATTACTTATAACAAAAGTATCAAAGTACGAGTCAAATAAGTTTCATCATTCGAGCATTGGATAAATATTGCACTTATTCACGAAGACATCATTAAAACCACAATGTCATCTCATACATAAAATGGTTAGCGGATGAGAAACTGAGAGTTTTGTAAAATAATCTATCGGAATTGTGAAGTTAAAATGAGTGCCATCTTAACTGAGTGCACTACTCCAGCCATTGAATCCCATCTAAATCTGTCAGTTTGTGACCAAAGCTTTTTTTTAAAAGCAAAAATACGAGAAGAGAAAATAGAGTAGCACAAGAGAAAACAATAAGTCAGCAAAGTACGTCAAAAGAGACCACATGATATTTACAAAAAAAAAACCCATTTTCACTTTTTGGTAAGTTCAAAAAACCCATTTTCTCAAGGCACTGCAATGGTAAGAATTGGTTTACCGGGACATGATTCACAAAGGACAGGCCAGCAGCCTCAATGGTCAAAAGAAGTCCATGCAAAGCCCAGATTTGTAAACCAGCTATTGGACTTTTAGCCAGCAAAGAGATTGAGCTCACAGTTGCAGGCACCAAAGTTGACAAAGCCATTCCTCCTGCACTGCAGGAAAGATATGTAAGATAGAGAAATGGAGGAAATGAAAGGTATGGAAACCATCAATGATTTTTTTTTATCAGTACATAATAATTTTATAGATGGCAGAAAGTAAGCATAAGGAAACCATCGACGATTAGAATATAGAAACTACCATTAATGAGTATCATAATAAACCAAGAAAAGAACCAAACAAATGTATATATACAACAAGCAAGCTGAAGATTATTTATAAGCAAGAAGTGTGGAAACATTTCGATATAGAAATACATGAAGAAAAGATGCACATCTGTTATATCAGAAAACCAATACTCAATCTTTCTTTTTCTTTTATAGATAAAGACAAATAGGACAGAAAAGGTTAAAAAAATATGAAACAAAAGCTCAATAGTCACCTGCGATGAAGGCAGCCAAGTGCAATGGCAATTGATCCAGCATAGCTTGGATCTGTTGCCCCAGTTAGGTCACCAAGCAGTGATCTAGTCTGTTTCATCACCATATATGGTAAGAGAGACAGATAGACAGACAGACAGATAGAGATGGACGAACATAAAATGCAAACTCACCAAGGTGGGGGGAGTCTGCATTTTTTACATCAACTAATACAATTTCAATAATAATAGAATGACATTGTTGCTTGGACAGCAAACTCTGGAACTAACCATTCTTGCTGTAAAAATATCATTGCCAAGGCGAGCCAAAAGACCAAGACCCTCAGATGATGCCCTGCGCTGTGATGCACAAATGTCTCCCTCTGACAGAATACTCTGCCAAGAAATGTGAAATTTATATGGAAAACGAATGGCATGATGCCAATAGCAACACCACCAAATAAAACAACAATAACCACAATAACCATCATCACATTGATTGCTAATATAGTTAATACCTGAAAAATAGCTTGTGCCGAACCTAATATTTCTGGGCCTAGTGGTTGGGGACGCAAAGAAAGCAAAGCCTGATCAAACGCATGAGATCATAATCATAAGCTCAGACTCCACACAAGATATTTTGAGTAGATCAAAGAAGATAAAAAAGCACCTTGAACCCAGCCAGCAACCCAATGCATATATTGGTGACACTGGCTGCATGCCATGATTGCTTCTTTCCAGCTTTCAGACACTGCTCCATCATTCCAAGAAGTGAGAGCATCCCACTACTCTCCTGGGATATGAACATTCAGGTCATCATCAACTTTCCAACATCCCTAGTTTAAATATTGAAGAAAATATTCAATGAACAAGCCATTTACCACATTCCTCTACCTGAGAAGCAAAGATTACTCCAAAGCAGAGAAGCATCTGATTCACCAAGGTCTTGCTTATTGTCTCGGGCTTCATGGAAAACTAAATCTTCAGTGTTTGAACTTAGCGAAACAATGAAAAGTAAGCAGTACAATTTGCAAAATCTAAGAATATACAAATCAACAATGCTAGAGAAAAGCTTCAACAGGCATGAACTTAAATAACTAAATAAAATTAATAAGATAAAAAAATTTACTTAATGTTTACAACAACATATGTCATCCATGCATTCTAGTTGCTCTGTAAGAAACCATCATTCATAGTTAAGAGTCAAATTTTCTCTCTCGTGTACATTTGAATACACATGAAGTCAAGCCAAATATGTTATGCTTAAGCAGGTCCACTTGATGGTTAGTTATGATTGTTGCTTTCGCAGGATACTTCTGTAACTTACACCAGATAGAAGAAACACTCCAGCACAAAAAGCAACTAACTACTTTATCCAGCTTTTCTTTTTTGATAAGTAAATTGTGCAACTTTATCCAGCTTTTCTTTCCTCCTTTGTATAAATTTTCTGTATTTTTTTTATTGGCAACGGGTGTCCAAGAACAACGTCCTGACTAATCCCGAGGGTGCACATGCCCTTGGCAATAAGTTTCCCGCAAGTGCACCTCGGATAATTCAAAGGGAAAATCCCCCAGTCCTAATGGCCCCTAGAGATTGTTTGCACCAAGTGGGATTTGAGCCTTGGAGGGAGCATACCACCAAGACCAAGGCATTTACCACTAGAGACAGCCCCTAGGGGTTCAATTTTCCGTGCTTTAGAACCCCTATAACTAAACTAATGATTTTGCTTCCTTCAACCAGCAAATCCACTATGTTATAGGAGATTGAAATCTGTAAAACTTCACTGGAAGGCCCAAGTCACGTGGCCTATACTCCAAAATGACTAGTCAATGATACAATTGGAGCTCCATTGAAACATTATAAAGAGCAATAACTTTTCCTTCCCAAGCAATGTGGGATCTCATATACCATCTACCCTTACACATCATATGGGGTATCACAATCTCCCCCCCTTTAAAATCCCGACGTCCTCGTTGAGCCTATCCTTTGTAGATGGCACGACTCAAGTCCCACATTTCTGGTTGGGATAGGCTCTGATACCATTTGTAACACCTCAATTGAAAACCCAAGCCACGTAGCCTATACTCCAAAATGACTAGTCAATGATACAATTCGACTCCCATTAGAACATTATAAATAGCAAGAACTTTTTCTTCCTAAGTAATGTGGAATCCCATATACAACCTACCTTTACACATTATATGGGGTATCACAAAATCACAACTTTCAATTTGCAAGAGTGCAAATCATCATACAAGTAAAAAAAAAAAAAAAAACTATTACCTGTGGAAAGCTAGAAGGCTCACTCTCCCATACACAAGGCATGAGGCCATCTTTACTGCCTTGAAAAGCCCGAAGCTCATCTTCAAACCAATCCCTAATAAAACACAATTAACAACAAACAAGCAGCTTTTGAAAGTGAAAAGAACAGAATAAAACATTTGAGCTTCCCAAAAGTGATTAAAAAACAATGCATTATGAAAAATTATCAAACTCACAATCAAATTAGTTCAGAAGTAACTGGCAGAAATACAAGGTTTAACAACATTCATGGAAAATCAAAGGACATGGGAAATGAAAAGCTAAACCACCTTCCAGGAATCCAGGGGCCTAACCATGCATCCCTCTTGTCTAACAGCAACCTCAAGCATGAGCTTTCATCGCATCCAGAAGCAACTCTTTAATTTTACCCAATAAGAAGGAAGAGAAAACCAAACCAGTCACATAACAAGTCAAAGAAATCTGAACATAGAATGACAAAAATCTGAAAGAAAAGGGAGGCAACTTAAACAAAGATAATCATTACCTATATGGAGTTGTGCATAACTGAACAATCTGGGGGTGGTCATTCTTATATGTAAACGGGTCAGGAAGTGACTGATAAGCAATTAATGTTTTGATGATAAATATGTCCAGTGCAGGCTTCATATTTGGCATCTCTTTAACTCTAGCCACCGCAATATAGGATAAAGCACTGCTTTTATAGGACATGTTAGAACACTTCAACTAATTGATACATAAAAAGCAAGTCTTGACCTAACATTTTGAAGTATTAGCAGGTATACCTACTGAGGTATACAAGCACTGGTTGAAGTAAAATTCCACTGTTTGCAGCATTAGGAGTAACAAAGCATCTTACAAATGCCGTGAGTGCATCAACTGCAGCAGACCACACACTACAAAAGGCAAAAGAACTGAAGATATTTAAACACCGACAAAGTACAATCAACCTAATGCACATCCACACCTGGCAAATTTATTATGGCATCTTTATTCGAGCGAAATTTAGTTATAAGGTAAAAAAAAACTATGATTAAGAAAATTATAAGATAAGAAAAGCCAGTCAAAATCATGAATCAATCCTGTCATTTCCCCACAGGAAACCAATAGTTTATAATTCTTTTCTGAAAAGAAATACGTCCAGTAAACCACGGATATAAACACTTCTCCAAGATGGTACAGTCTAAATTTAAAAGGAGTTCCAAAAACGATTAGAATGAAGGCTGCCTAGAACATGTAATGAATCAAACAATGAACTCATAGAAAGACTAGATAACTCCAACAAAACTGAACACCACTAAAATATTCGAAAATTAAAGAGCCATAAGCTTTCTACTGCAGCAATCCCAAAATAGCATCAGTGATAATGCTCAGCAAATCCACCAATTAATACAAAATAAGCATCATCAGACAAAACGGAACCATCATGAAACAAAAACATATAATTGTTTGGCCAAAAACCAAACACCAAGAGTTTGGCGGAAACACTTCAGTTTTATCTTCTCCAACATATCATAATTACAGTGCCTTTTGTCTCTTTACTTAAGAGTATAAAAATGAAAACGGATCATTTTTCTCTTTGTTGTAACTATTGTAATTCCAATTGCAATCCTACTGCAATATAACCACACTTATGTCACAACTATACAGCTGGTCTTAACCCCTAGAGGTTGGCTCAAGTGGTAAAGGCCTTGGTGTTGGTGGTATGCTCCCTCTAAGGTCTAAGACTCGAAACCTCTTGGGTGTAAACAATCTCTAGGGACCATCGGACTGGGGGATTTTCCCTTAAATTACCTGAGGTGCACTTGTGGGAAACTCCTTGCCGAGGGCCTATGCAACCCTAGGATTAGTCGAGATGCTGTTCTCGAACACCCGGTGCCAATAATTAAAAAAAAAAAAAAAAGGATACTGCTGGTCTTACAAGCTTGTAAGGAAGCAAGGGATTGCAGCTTCTGTGCATGAGTTATACCTACTACAGGTGTTTTTTCCACTAAAGAACAATATGTGACAGCAAAAGCAATAAAAGAGTAACCGTACATCATGTATTGACTTACCGTATCCGGGATGTTAAATCTCCAGTTTGCTTGATTTCATGTTCCGGATTTCCACCAAATATGGTAGCCCATAAGGAAAGAATATCAAAAACCTGATCTTCAAGCTCCTGCCGATATAAACCTAGACTCAACATACATATAGTTCTTAACACAAAATAAAAATTACAGAGATGACTATGTACCTCCTTTGGCATAGAAGCTAACAAAGATGACAAAAGTAACCATCCAGCTTCTTTTTCGACCGCAGCAGCCACAAGGTTCCGACTAGGTTCTGTCAGCATCTTTTTTGAAACCTCAAGCACTGATCTAGGCAATCTGCACAAATCAACAAGATAATACTGCTTATAACCACCAGCATTTGAAAACCATGATCTTTCATGTAAAAACAAAATTAATATTCCAATCATTTCTAATTTGACATGGTGACCACAAGAAAGAAAGAAAACAAAATAGAATTTTGTCAATGGCTGCACCTGTATGAATCTGCTGTGTAAATCAGGGCACTGGCTGAATAAAGCTAGAAGAGTATGAGTTGTAACAAAATATATGGACAATATTTAGGCTAGGGGATCTTTGGAGGGAGGCAACCAAAAAGAAAAACTACAATTATAAGACAACACAACAAAAGCATGGAAGCTAAAAGGAAGCGTGAGAAGCAATATACAAGAGAACTGATACACTATTAGCATTCCAAGTCTCGCACCATAACCCCTAGGGGTTGGCTCAAGTGATAAAGGCATTGGGCTTGGGGTATGCTCCCCCCAAGTCTAAGGTTCAAATCCTCTTGGGTGCAAACAATCTCTAGGAGCCATCGAACTGGGGTATAATCCCCTTGAATTACCCAAGGTACACTTGCGGGAAACTTCTTGCCAAGGGCTTGTGCACCCCCGAGATTAGTCGGGATGCTGATCCTGGACACCCGGTGCCAATAAAAAAAGTCTCGCACCATATCTCATTTCTTAGTCTACAACGGAACAAACATATCATAAGCAGATCACCAAGACAGTGCCTGGATTCAAATTTAAAATCAAAGAACAAAGACATTGCCCGCTAGATGAAAAATGAACTCTCTAGTAATGCAATGTTCATCAGGTGGAAGGTATCAAAAAAACAAAACTGACCAGTAACAAATGCTAAAGAAGTTCACTTTAAACTAAGATAGGCAACCATGGGCAAAAAGAATTATGTTCCAAAACTATCCACAAGCAAAGCATGCAAAGATGAGGAAAAAACCAGAATATCTTCATGGATATACAAGAGCTTTTTTTTTTTGTTTGATAAGGTTATACAAGAGATGATTTTTTTTTACAAGTATATGGTTGATATCCATCATTAGTTCATTTACCGGGACACATACTTCATACAGGCAATAGAACCAATTATACCTCAGCACCTAAAGCTTTCAATATTCAAAAATATGAAATTAAACATCTCCAAAAATGGCACATATAGAAACCCATATCAACCAGCTCATGCATGTCCAGTTAGAGCACTATCATACCGAGTATTTTCATCTGTTCGTAGGAGAAACTATATATAGAGTACTAAGAGTAGGGCAACCCATCATTCAAGAAGAGAGAAATCCAAGTACAAGAAAGACAAGGGAAATAAAGCAAACCTTCTCTAGGAATCAAAAAGTGGGCTGCCAGCTAACACTCTCTAGGAATCAAAAGGGTCCACAATAATCCTTTCTTCGCCTCCTCATCTCAATATGGTGGAATACAACAAATTAAAGAATACGGTAAAGGCATCCGCCTCCCAATCTAGAGCCGCTCTAAGAAAGCTTACATTTCACTGAGAGAAATCACTAAATAGTTCCAAATCGGCCATCATAGAAGAATCCTTAGTATGGGCAACACTGTACACACATCCAAGAAAGCTTCGTTGAGGGCCCTATCTACACACCACAAATCATGACAGAATGTGATCACAAATTAATCTCCCAACTTAAATCTGGTATGATTGAAAACTTCCCCAACTTATTGTGGCCTTCCATAGGTTTACCCCATGGGGCCCTTGGACCTAATTAGAACACCACCCACCTCTACAAACATCCATATTTAGAATTTACAATTGCTCTCCACAATGCCTCTCATTTTCTAGTGGCGCCAAAGTCACTTCCCAATAATGCAGGATTAAACGAGTAGGTGCCAAACCCCTACCCCCCCCTCAGAGACCGGAGAGCATATCTTCGCGCAGCTTATCAAGTGAAATTTGACCTCTTCACCTAACCTACACTTAAGGAAGTCTCGCTGCAACTTCTCTAGGTGGTTAATAGATTTAAACACAACCTATAATCCTTCTTACCACCTTCCTCTACCTAACATTCAAAAACATCCTAGCAAAGTTTGATAATTACCAACTATTTTTGGCCCTCCATATTGGTTTAATGTGGCAGCAAAGAAGAAACCGCTTCATATCTTACATCACTCCCAGCTTCTTTATTTTATTTACAAAAAGTCATAGTCAACTAACTGTACTAGATCAAAAAAGTTGTGAAGGGATGAAATAGATGAGTCAAAACTATAGGTTCTAGATCTTCTTTGTACACCATTATACAAAGATACCCATAAAATGAAGATCCCATATAATTTGGAATATCTGGGGGATTAAGATATCTTTAGAAGCCAATCTACCAAAGTAATCATTATTTCTTTTCTGCAACAACAGTCTATACAGTCACTCCATTTGACCAAATTCATCTTCACTCACCACTAAAAGTTGGTAAAAAAAAATTCTAATTCTTCTTTGAACTTCAAAAGGATTGAACCAAAAATCAACAATGTAAAAGTATCAAGTTCAACTATGTAACCTTATTTCAGTCCCATCAATTAGGCTAATACAAGTTTAGAGATGTTTAAACCATTTTTTGGTACTTCTTTTACTTCATTACCTTCAAGATAATTTCATGAAACTATTCACATTTGATAGTTGTAAGATCCCATACATCAATTAGGGTGCTAGAATCCTTTTTTTTTATCAATAAACAAAATCTTATTTTTTTAATAGTAAATATGAATTTATTTAAAAAGGTGAAGCCAAGTACATGGGACATATACAAGAGCAACACCTATGCATGAGTGTCTAAAGATACAAGGAAATCATGTACGTTCATGCCATTGAAGTCTATTACAAGCGACCAATGGAATAAAGTATTAAGAAAAAAAGTTCTAATCACGTCCATTGTCCATTCATGATCCTCAAAACTCCAACCATTCCCCTCCATCCATATGCACCCCCATAAACATATTGGTATCATCTTCCATACAGCTGCAATTTAAGAGTTACCCCGGATGCCTTGCCAGTTGGCCAAAAAGTCAACGATCCTTCGTGGCATCACCCCATGGAGCCCCACTCTAGCAAAGATTTCATTCCACAAGTTCATGGCTACATCACAATGCAATAATAGATGATCCACCGACTCCTCACTTTTCTTACACATATAACACCAATCCAAACACAATGATTCGGCTTTTCCTTAGATTATCTAAGGTGAGAATCTTCCCTAATGAAGTTGTACAAAAAAAGAAGCTTTTAGAGGAGCCTTAGTCTTCCATATGTTCTTCCATGGGAATGTACTTGTAGAGTGTGTCATAAGGGACTTAAGGTACGACCGTACAGCAAATCTCCCTTTCTTGGACAGTGACCACAAAAGCTTATTAGCTCCTCCATTCACTCTACAATTATACACAAGATTGAGGAAATCGGTAAATGTGTCAAATTCCCAATCTTGGGCAGCTCTTAGGAAAATGATATTCCATTGAGGAGAGCCACTAGATAGATCCATAAGCTCTGCCACTAAAGCCTCGTCTTCGTGCAATGTTGTATGTTGTTGGATAGGCTTCCTTAAGGATTTGATCTCCACACCATAGGTCATTCCAGAATTTAATTATGGAACCATCCCCGGCTGCATAGCATGTGTATCGATGGAAATTTGTCCAACCTCTTCTTATGTGTTTCCAAAGCCCCACCCCATGTGATCCACTCATCTCATTCGAGCACCATCCCCCCCACAATCCACCATATTTTAGATCTATGATAACCCTCCACAAAGCTCCCCTCTCTTCTTGGTAACTCCACAACCACTTTCCCAATAAAGCCTAGTTGAAAACCAACAAGTTCCGAATTCCTAGCCCGCCTTCACGTATTGGGATACAAACCGTAGCTCTAACCGGTGAGCCACCTTGCCTGGTAATGGAAATAATGATAAGAAGTAGGTGGGTAGGTTGGACAGAGTATTTTTTTATCAACATAATTGTACCATCTATGGACAAATAAGTCTTTTTTCAACTCGCCAGTTTACACTCCATTTTTTCCACCACCCCATCCCATGGGTGCTAGAATCCTTTTGTCCATGGTGATTTCAAAACAAGTACAAACGACTAATATATTTTCAAAATTTAAGATATGAATGAATCATAAGACTTAAATCATGCAGTTACACCCATACATGACTAGAAAATATGATATAATTTCAAGCATATATCTCTTTGTATGTGCACACATGTACAACATTGTCGGCTACAGTAGTCTAGGTTACTGCAGAACAAAACAAAGACCAGTACCTAGCTGGATAACCAAGAGGTAACTTTGGTGAAACAGAAACCAAAGCTGCCAACACAGTCGCTTGCCCATGCAAAGAATCAAGCTCAAATTGCAAATTGCTTCCCTACAAACAACATAAAGGAGTCAAAATGCAAATTGTTCCCTACAAAAGAAGACTACTAAATAAAATCAACAACAAAAGAACCAGAAAAAACAAACAACATCAATATAAAACAGCCAATTACTTATACTAACTTTGTTTACAAATGAAGCTTGCTAAAGAAGTTTAATTTAAAAAAAAAAGTAAATAAAAAGCTTACCATGCATGCATCACATATACTACAATCCAAAGGTGGGCATGGCAACAACTAAAAAATAGATCGGGAGAATCCTAACATTATACTGATAATGCACAAGCAAGAAAGTGATTTGTAAGAGACTATTTACGATAGCCCTCAGTATACCTAAGATATGATCCCTTCATAAGACATTTAATCAGCTAATCCTTATAGGATTAAATTCAAGCTTTCTGTCAATCAGCAATTATCTTTGACAATAAAACCCTAGAAGTTTCAGATTAGAGCTGCAATACAAAAGGGTAGCCCTGAGAGGATGTGGAAGGGAATTTAAAAAGCTTCCGGCATGAACTAGCCAGTTGGTATGATATTGTAAGTCACAAAATAAACAAGGAATACACTGTCATTTTGGCCAATATTGCAACCCATTTCTGCTCGTGATTGCATTTCCCAAGCTATCAGCTTGAGAAAGGAATTTTTTGACTTGCAAGACTGATGAATTAGACAGCATGTCCGGGTAATGAGATGAGATGAGGATTTTGTGAATGGCGGTGAAATGGTTTGAGTTAAGATTAGTTATTGGGTTTTGGGAAATGAGAGAGAAAAAGTTGAATAAAAATATTATAAAGTTAAAAAATTGTTTGAATATACTTATAAAAAAAATTATTTGAATATAATTTTTAATATTATTTTCGTTTTGAAATTTGAAAAAGTTATATTGTTTTTTGTGTTTTGTTTGAAAGTTTGGAAAAATTGTAATGATTAGATAAAAAATTGAATATTTGAAATTGAAAAGTGTTTTGTGTTTGAGTAATCTTTGGGAATGAAATTATGAGAAGTTTTGAGATGAGATGATATGTTCTCAAACTCATCTCACTTCCCAAACAAGGGCTTAGGGTGTGTTTGGATGTTGAGTTGAGTTGAGATGATAAAATATTGTTAGAATATTATTTTTTAATATTATTATTATTTTGAGATTTGAAAAAGTTGAATTGTTTATTATATTTTGTATTAGGATTTGAAAAAGTTGTAATGATGAATTGAGATGAGTTGAAATTAGTTTGGGATCCAAACTCACCCTTACACAAACCATCTCATCTCATCTAATCTCAAAACTTCTCATAATTTCCTTCTCAAACATCACTCAAACACAAATACTTTTCAATTTCAAATTTTCAACTTTTTCATATAATCATTACAAATTTCTCAAACTTCCAAATAAAATACAAAAGAATACAACTTTTTCAAATTTCAAAACAAAAATTATATAAACATTATATTCTAACAATATTTTAACTTTATAATATTTTTCTTCAACTTTTTCTCTTTCATTTCCCAAAACTCAATAAAATATCTTAACTCAAACCATTTCACTACAATTAACAGAATTCTCATCTCATCTTATTCCCCAAACATCCCCTTAATATCCAAGCACCACCTAAATTAACTTGCATGCATCCTGTGTATTTGGTCTATGCCTTTTGAGTTCTTCAATAAAGTCTATATTACTTAATCAAAAGAAGTTTCTAGCTCGTAGCAGCCATGGTCCCAAAGACCATAATTGTTACCATTCAACTAATATTTAGACTGTTTTCCTTTTTAGAAAGCACAAATGGCAACAAGGCTTTAATTGAATTCAGCTACGACAAACAACTGAGAGCAATATCAAGGCAATAGAGCACTAAACCAGCACCAAATGGTTCACAAATTTATTCATATAAGGAAATTATGCCTCCCATGTACTAAGGCTACAACTCTATTTTTGGGATAGGATGACTTTTACCAGCCATCAAAGAACGGCAAATGCCACATTTGCAAGCGGCAAAGCCGTTTTCCCTCACACTTGGTAAGAGCTTTGCTATGGCCAAGCTTACTACTAGCCTATCCGCTAGAGCCAAGCTTTGACAATGATTGCTCGTAGCACAACGAAAAGCTACTAATAGGAGCAAGCAATAGTTTTAGGATAAGGAACAAATCAAAAACTTTGCACTATCAAAGAAACCTCGTTTAATAAATATGGTTGGATTATACATAATCTCCCCAAGCCAAGTGGAGCATGCATGAAAGAGTTAGATGCTTCTTTTATTATTTCACCTAGTGAGATGCTACTAAACTCATCAATGTACATAAATTTGTTAAGGCACTATGACTAAAAGATACCTTAAAAAAACACTTTTTATGGTCTAAAAATATGTCAAGATAGAAAATCAAGACAAGGATAACCATACAA
Organism: Juglans regia; assembly: GCF_001411555.2. Lineage (NCBI taxonomy): Eukaryota > Viridiplantae > Streptophyta > Magnoliopsida > Fagales > Juglandaceae > Juglans > Juglans regia. Next base: position 3,306,558 of record NC_049910.1, on the reverse strand, counting down.
ATAAATAATCAAACACAAGGTATAAAGAAAAAAAACGGCATCCCATAATTTATCAACTTTACCTTTTCAAAAGAAACGTTCTCCCTTAGAGCATTTAGCGTGGTCACCCCAAAAGACATCAAACCGCCAACACAAGTAGGATCAACCTCTGCCAATGCACGTAATGTCAAAGCAGCCTCAACGCGCACCTAACCACAGATCCATATAATGTGTAGCAAACTCATATCAAAGAGCAGTCAGATGAGCATTGCCAACTAGTATAACTATAATATGATATGATCATCAAACAAAATTAGGACTCAACATCTATGCCCTAGGCAATCAATTCACAAAAAGTACATATAAGATTATCTTCCAACTCATCATACCTGAGGAAACAATAACCAGAAGTAAGAAGATGAAACGAAACAAGGAGATAAGAAGACAAAATCGGCAAGAAAGATAGAGAAGAGTGGAAAACTTCATCCTCAGTATACCAGAATTTACATCTAGATGCACTCAGAGGCATATAGATTGTACCAAACTAGTAACTGATGTCTCACAAGTTGCACCCTCATTCTGGATACTTGGATATACATTGCACAAGCAAACAATAACGGTTTTCAACAAAAGAGTTGGCCTTAACATATAAACAAGTGGCTAACTGATACTAGGATAATACACACAACTCAAGACCTCCAAAATAATATAAGTTTTTTACCTCCAAAATAATAGAATTAAGTCATTAACATTACAGAAGGATCAAGTCCCCAACCCTCACTTCCTTTCTTGCAATTTCTTAGTTGACATGCCTACATGAGGAAATCCTCCAGGCCAATGCGTAATATGCTTCTAAATCCCCAATCTATCGAGGATCGATAGATTCTTGGTCTCCTCTGATTGGGAAACCCATTATCCAAATCTCATTCAAAAGCGACTTCCCTGACTATGTTCAGACCACTTTCCCATCCTTCTTGACTATGGAGGAATATATGGGTAGTCCAAGGTACCTCAAGTTCGAGAACATGTGGCTGAAATCAAAGGGCCTTATTGACGAAGTTAAACAATGGTGAACTTCTTATAAATTCCAAGGAATTCCAAGTTATATTTTGACATGTAAATTGAAGGCACTGAAAAAAAAAAAAAAAAAAAAACAACAACAACAACAACAACAACAACTTGAAGAGCTGGAACGAACAGGTGTTTGGTAAAGTGGAAGACCAAAAGAAGTTACTCTTGGAGGAACTTAAGGGATTGGAGAACATATTAGAGATAAGGGAAATGTCAGAAGCGGAAAGAGCTCACAAAACTCAAGTGTCTGTATAACTTGAGAGGGTCTCTCTCATGGAAGAGATATCTTGGAGGCGAAAGTCAAGAGCCCCATGGTTGATGTAGGGGGATAAATGTACCAAGTTCTTTCAACGGCTGGCTAACTCACATAGGGGGAACAACGCCATTGATACGTTGTTGGCAAATGGGGTGACTATCTCTAACCAAATTGAGGTCACAGACCACACTGTCAACTACTATGAGAATTTGATTTCGGAACAACTTTCTTGGCGACCTAAATTAGACGGACTTACCTTTGATACTATCAACTCACAAGTGAAATGATGGCTTGAGAGGCCTCTTGAAGAAATGAATGTTTGTAAAGTGTTAAAAAGAATAGCAGGTGATAAAGCTCCAGGTCCGGATGGCTTCACTATGGTGCTCTTTCAATCTCGTTGGGAAGTAATCAAGCGGGGGTCTTTCAAGAATTCCATGAAAATGGAAGGTTCGAAAAAAGCCTTAATGCAACCTTCATTCCAAAAAAACCGGGTGTGGTTGAGGTTAAAGATTATCGTCCCATTAGCTTAGCAAGTGGGATGTACAAAATCATCTCAAAAGTCTTGACAAACAGGTTAAGCATGGTGGTGGAGAAAGTCATATCAAAGCCCAAAATGCCTTTGTGAAGGGGAGGTCAATACTCGATGCAGTGCTTATTGCCAACAAATGCTTTGATAGTAGACTCAAGTCGGGAGAGCCAAGGCTTCTTTGCAAACTAGATATGGAAAAGGCCTATAATTGAGTCAATTGGAGCTTCTTACTCTAGATACTCGAGAGATGCGGTTTTGGGGGTGAAATAGTGCTCATGGAGAAAAGAGCTTCTTACTCTTTATTTCTGCTTCCATCCAAAGTGGCTTACCGTATGGAGAAAATATAGCAAGATTTCCTATGGGAAGGGATGAATGATGTGCTCAAATTTCATCTAGTAAATGGGCCACCATTTGTTCCCCAATTTCAGAAGGAGATCTAGGTATCTGAAATTTGCAGCTTTTTAATAAGGTGTTGTTGGGTAAATGGCTATGGAGATATCCCATAGAACATAGAGCTTTGCAGAGAATAATTTTAGACTCAAAGTATGGTAGAGCATGGGAAGGTTGGTGCTCGAACGAGGTGAGTGGATCAAATAGGGTGGGGCTCTGGAAGCACATCCATTTTCTAGTCTTACCCATTTTGAGGCCAGTGATAGGTCTCGATCAAATTCTGGCATGACATATGGTATGGTGAAAACTTAAAAGGCACACTTAGGGCTATATTACTTTTCACCTACTTTTCATTATTATTCACTACTATTCAATATTCTATCATTATTTTTTCACTAGTATTCACAGAATATCTGAGATCACCTCACTACCCAAACGCAACCTTAAGGAAGCCCATCCAGACTTCTTTGGTATAGCAAGAATGAAGGAAGCCTCAGTTGCGGACCTCCTTGACCAATCTAACGGCACTCCCCAATGGAATGTCACTAGAGCCATCCATGAATAGGAAGTTGAAGCAATCTCATAATTTTACAACCTAGTCTATTATGTTTCTATTTTTTTTTTTTTTTTTTTTTGGGGGGGGGGGGGGGGGGGGATTGGTGTTGTTTGTCTATAAAGAGCTAAGAATCCGTCAATCATCTACTAATACATTGTGAGATTGTCACAACTTTGTGCAATGACTTTTTTCTTGCTAAGGTGGGTGTAGTTTGGGTGATGCCAAGAAGGGTGATCGACCTCTTAGCATCATGGAGAGGTCTCCAAGGCACTTTTCAGATTGCCGAAATTTGGAAGATGGTTTTGATCTGCCTGTGGTGATGTCTTTGGAGGGAAAGGAACAAGAGAAGATTTTAAGATCATGAGCAATCGTTGGATGAACTTAGAACTTTCTTTTTTAACATTTTGTTCCAATGGTCGATTGGAATTGATTTTAATGGCATGACCATGCCTAGGCATTGTTCTTGTATATGACCTGTATACTTGGGTTTTTGCCTATTCTTACGATCAATAAAATCTTATTTGCCGATAAAAAAAATAAGCTTCTAAATGTCCACATCGAATATTATAATTTTGAACGAAAAGCAGAATGGCTAAGAAAACCAAAGTCAGCAGCTTACCAGTTGTGAGGGATGAGATACTGCTGCCACAACCGTGTCATCAAGAACTTCCTTGAATTCAAATGGAACCTGCATATGGACATATCAAGCAACAGAAAATCAGCGGTAACTTTCCATAATGCCAAAGCATATTCTTAATCCACCTCCAATGACTATAACTTTTTCCAACAACTAAATACTAATGCTATAAGTGCATACTAAATCTTTTTCTATAAGTGCTATAGATGACTTTTTTTATAAATAAGTGCTATAGATTACTGTTAGATATATATTAAGTTATCCCTCACATATCATCTACACTACTTTAGTGATTATAATCCAACCAGCATTTGCTTAAGGAACACATTAAGAACTCGATATAAATACGAAGGTTCATCCAAACTCCTTTAGGGTACAAAAGGTGATAATGTCATAGAGACTGTATTATTCCAAAAGTGAAAAATATAAACAAAAGCTTTCTATGGTAGCAATCATAACGTTTGTAGCATGTTATGTTGCCTCTTGAAGTGAACCTTCTTTCCTCTATCTCCACATTCTCAACATCTCTTAAATTCATCAAATTTTCTCTCCTCCAAATAAAAATAAAAAAAATTGCAAGGCAAGATGAAGAGACGAAGGTGGTACACTTGATCTTTAGCTCCATTGCTTATAAATGCCTCGTATCTTGAGCGTAGTTTTTTTACCAAAAAAAAAAAAAAAGTTATTTCAAACGTGTCAAGCATGGTGCTCTAGGCAAAACAAGCACAATGTTTAACAGTTACAACACATACTATATTCTCTACTTGAAAAAGTATTCAAAAAATATGCATGACCAGATTTGTGCCTTACCTCTCCCAGTGTTTTCAGTGTATAGGACAGGGTACGTAAAGCAGAAATTTTCATGGAAGGACTGGCATCAGTAGACTGAAGCTGTCAAGTATGAAGAGAAGTTCTTTTTCATTACAGATGCCAAAAAAGTAAAAGAAAACAATTGAAGCCCAGTTGATTCACTCTAGAAACCTGCTTTCCAAGAAAAACCAGAAAGCTCCTTTGAGCAGGCTCCATCATCTGATCAGTTACGCCAACCCGAAGGATATAGAGAACACATGCCTTCAGCAAACCATAAGAAGAATTTGATCAGTAGCTAAATTATGTTGAACGTCACATTGGTGCTTAATCATAAAATAGCAACAAGTGGATTCATTATAATCACTTATACAATTGACACAAATTCAGTTCAAATGTATCAAACTTGTTTTTCCATAAGTTCAAAGGTATTGATCTTCTAATGCTTCAAATAATAGTTTTATCCACGTGCTGCATAAGGTTAACTACTATAGAACCCCATAAATTCTAGTAGATCTGACAATGCTCCATTACAATATTTATCCAATAAACCAAATAATATATAAGCAATTAGTCAGGTTTAACACATTAACTGCACCTCCAGCAACTTGCACAAGAGTTTAAATCTTAGATTAACGTTTATAAGATGAATTAGTATTGAACATTATCCTATATGAAAGTTCAATGCAGAGCACATCAGCAAAATCTTGATTATGTAACTTATAAATGTGCAGCAAACAGTTTCATGGTTCTCTAAATAATAATATCTCCCAGAGACGGTGTGCTACAAGGCAGCACATGAGTGCATGAACCACTAAAAAAGAAATTTATCAATAATTGAACTAAAACTGAAAGACAACACATCACCTAGATCGCATGGAAAATTTAACAACAATGAACAACAGTTGTGCGTAGCTTATTAATAAAATCTTCTTATAAAAAAAAGGATAAACACGTGTCAGTCATCTTTTCTTATTAATAAAATCTTCGTATAAAAAAGGGTAAACACGTGTCAGTCATCTTTTATTCCATTTATTCATTCCCAGTTTTGCTTCCTTCTTTGCCTCCCAAAGCAACGTTCTTTGCTTGGACAGCTTCTCTAGGAAAGATTTTGACGACAGATAACCTACGGAAACACAGGGTGATTATAGTCGAGGAATGTGCAAAAAAAGTGGTGAGATTGTGGATCATCTTCTACTGCATTGTGAGGTTGCTAGAGCGTTATGGGAAGATGTTTTCAGAAGGTTCGAGCTAGCCTGGGTTACGCCTGCTACTGTGGTTGAACTTCTGCCCAGTTGGACAAATCTAGGCGGTATTCCACAAATCACAGTTGTGTGGAAGATGGTTTCTATTATTATGTGGTGCTTATGGCAGGAGCTTAATGACCGGACATTCAAAGACCAGGAGCGCTCTTTAGTAGAGCTTAGACTATTTTTTGTTAGAACCTTATTTCTTTGGGCCAAAGCTATAGATTTCAATGGCCTTGATTTTCATGATTTCCTTATTTCCATTTCTTCTTCCTAGATAGGTGTTGATTCTTGTATACCATCTTGTGTACTTGGGCTATGCCTATTCTTATTAATACAATCGTTTACTTATCAAAAAAAAGTTTTGCCTCCTTCTTTTCTCCTTTAGACAATACAAGTGCAAAACAAAGTTAAATAATCACCTTTTTATTAGGACAAAGTTGAAGACTTGAAGTCATATGATAGTCAAATATTTCACAATCTTAAGAAATTCCGAAGCAGAAAATTAGAAACAGATCTAAGGTACAGGTCTGTTTAATAAATACCAATGCATGGGCATCAACAGAAGTATCAGCACAAAGCATGTCCATAACTTGCAAAGCGAAGTTTTGAAGCTCACTATCTGGTTGCAGATACTTTAGACGAATAGCCTGCAAAATATATTTTAAAGAACAAATAAACATTACTACCCAATAACACGGCATAACTTATTCATCTCGATCTCCACCCAAAAAGGAGTATTCTATAGACAAAGAATTTAGATATAAATGCAAACCCTACCAAAAAAAATTATTTGTTAGAGTTCAAGCCAGAAGCAATACCAGACAGCACATCCTCAAAGTTGAGGCAATCACCACAAACTATCACTAGTCAAAAAACCTAGATAACATCAGGAACTGTCACCTATCTGTCTAATAACACACTAGCAAGAAAATGTAACTACCAGTCAGAAACCTTGAAAACATCAAGAACTGTCACATTTCTCCGTCTAACAACACACACTAGTATGAAAATGTAACAGTTTGACCATTTCTTACAAGTTAATTTTATTAAAAGCACAGAGATGTAACAAGTACATATGAAGTATACAAGAAAAAGCACCCAAATAAAGGGAGAGGAGAGAAACAGAAACTCAAAAGCGACAAATGTTGAGTCATCATCCAGATATAGAGGGATTTGAGCATAGTGTTTCTAACTCTAACACCATACTGTACCAGTCTTCAAAATTACGAGCATTGTGCTCCTCCCAAATACACCACATGAAGCATAAAGGAGCCATCTGAAACTACTAACATATGTTGACTGCCCATCTACTCTTCCCAAGAAGCCATTAGCTACACCACCCTTTGGTCATAATCCACTATATTCCGAAGAGACGGTAAAATCAAGACACACAAGGCCTTACCCACTTTACCCTTTCCAATTGGTAGAAAGTTCTTTATTTTTATTGGTAAACAAGATTCTATTGATCATAAGGATAGGCAAAAGTCCGAGTACACAGGACATATACAAGAGCAATGCCTACGAGTAGAGTTCTAGTGATACAAGAAATTCATGAATGTTCTTGCCATTAAAATCAATTCCAACCAATTGGTAGAAAGTTGTAATCTCAAATGTTCACTTTCCAATAGATTGAATTCAAAACAATCTATTGAATCTTGATCAAATACAGGTAACAGCTATTAAAAAGTTGAATGCTTATTCTCATGCTTATTGCAAAAAATAAAAAATTATTGCCAAAATCAAAAGGCATGGCCCCAAGTCAACGGGACATGTACAAGAGAAATACCTAATTAGAACTAGAAACGGATATAATGTAATCCAGGAAACTTAGTCCATTAAAACCTCTAGCAATCATCCAAAGGAACTAAGTATTGAAGAAGAAAATTTTAACTTCATCCATTGTCCACTCACAGTCTTTAAAATTTATATCATTCATTTCCCTCCAAACGCACCACACTATTCAAAATTAGTACAAGAAAAACCAATTCAATTGCAAAAACCTTCTAAAACACGACAAGGAAAAAAAGGAAAGGGGAGCAGGGATTGGTCTCCAGAAACTACCTGTAAAAAGAAAACCCAAGACAAGGTTAGGCCAACTCGTACATCCTTTGAGCGAGCTCCACTTGCTGCAATTTACAAAACATGTGAGAGATTGCTCAATCCCAAGAGGCACGCAAAGAATTTAACATATGAACCAACTAAAAAGTTGTTGTCTTTTTTTCTAAGCAAGATAGATATATATTACTAATAAAAAGGAAGAAATATTACAATTTTACTGATCCTTTCTATTGTCAATATACTTCATGTTTGTCATTACAAGCTTTGTTATAAATTGAAAACCAATACATATATAACATAAAACCTAACAAAAACTTCTTTTTTTCCTTATAGATAAAATAACTTGTACACCCATAATGGTTTGCTCTTCCGTAATATCAAGATACATCAAACAAGAACCGATAATAGGTTGCATGCTAGACAGCATGAGAGACAATATTAGAGCATCGCTTTGTTCCCATTGAGCAAAATTAGCACTTCCTTCAAGTTTCTTACCAATTACGCGACTATGAACCCCTTGTCCTTCAAAAGTAATTAATAAGGAATCGAAAGGATCGGATCATCCCATTTTTAAAATAATCACGGTGCCCTTAATGTAAGCATATTCCTCAATCAAAAGAGTAGGCTTGTTCAATCAGGTGATAAAACAATTGAATCAATGCTATAGCATCACAAAATGGATATAGCTAGCTTGATGCTTGGTTTTAAAGCCTAAAAAGCGCTTAAACAAAATCAAGGGGTAGGAGATATGGATACATTCAAGGTTATCTACAAAACCGACAAGTTTTTCTACATGAATTCGATCACCATTACGGTCAAACATGTCGTGATATTCGACCACATCAAGGTTGTCTACATTGCAAAGGATCTCGATCACATAGGAGGACATTATCATCCCATACAAATTGGAAACATATAGGGCTTAGTTCTCTGTTAGTAACAATCTTTTTTTATAGGTAAAACCATCATGTTTTTACATGGCAGGGCATGCACGCCCGGTGGGACTTAACCCACAATCGCTGTTAGTAACAATCTGTGATCCAGGATCAGTTGATGAGGTGAATTTATCTTGGTCTTTTGTTGTTTGAACTTTGCAAAAGGTAAAGCCTCATCCTGTCATAGGGAATTGACTAATGTTCATTATTTATTTGTATCCTTCTCAATCGAAATGATCAATCCTGGTCCAAAGTTGTGTAAGTTCAAATCAAAATTGGAAAGGGAGATTGCATAATTGAGCTCTCATAAAAAAGAGAAATTAGGATCATAAAAGAAACTATACCTTTCCTGAAGGGCAAAGCCAAATGCCTTTGCAAACCACCTTCTAATTTCTTTGCTGGAGGAGAAGGAACTTTTCCCCTTGGTTGAACCTAGTAAGAGAAACAAACTGTGAGATTACAAAAGGATCGGAGAAAAAAAGCAATCGGAATAGACAAATAGAACCTGTGCATCCGGATTCATTCCAAGAGCAAGCAAGGAGCCCAAAGCTTCAGCAAATGCATCCCGAACAGATGAAACAGGATCCTCTAGCGCCTACCAAGAGCATCAGTAAAAAAAAGTGAATTAAAATTTATGACAACAAATCTCAAAGATTCAGATGTTGAGTAATAAAAAAAGAAATGAGACAATCACAAAGAACAACACTTGCCTTGACACAATAAGAAGCGGCATTGTCAAGCTCCCCCACTCCTAAACCTGGCCCTCCAATGTGAGCAAATGCCTTCAGACATCTTGCTGCAGCAATTCTACAAACAAATGATTTATCCCCAACAGCAAATCGCATGATGAGACGGAACGCTTCAGTATATGCAGATGAAGCAGCACTACCACCAGAACCTTCCAAAGCATTTTGAAGCATATATAGAGCCTCTTGTCTCACAAACTCCTGAGATTGGAGGAGTATAAATAGAATTTACACAACAAAGGAAAAGAAAAGCAACATGAACTCAAGAAGTTGACTCAATGATGATAATCAGACACAACATACCTATATCACCCTTCTAACAATCTCACTAACCCTCAGCCCAGCCACTCCCTCGCTCCCTCCCTCCCTCCCTCCCTCCCTTCCTCACACACACAAACTAAGACCTTGAATATATTGTCAAGTTGATCGACCCATAAGTAACAAATCATTCTCTAGAATAAGGATATGGAAGTATATATTTAGAATCAGACTTCGAGGAGTTTGCGACAAGGGGATCCACTATCACCTTTCCTTTTTGTTATAGTAATGGAGGCATTGAGTCGCATGGTGGAGGCTGCCGTAAGGGGGGGATTTTTTGCTGGTTTTTCGGTGGGCAACAATAGTAATGGTGTCAATTTCATTTTTCACTTACTATTCGCGGATGATATGCTCATCTTTTGTGATGCTGTTAGTGACCAGATTCAAGCTCTAAGGGCGGTTTTGTTGTGCTTTGGAGCTGTTTCGGGACTCAAGACGAACTTGGGGAAGTCGGAATCGGTACCGGTGGGGGATGTGAGTAATATTGTTTCTCTAGCAGAGTTGTTGGGCTGTAAAATTGTCTCTCTTCCTATGACATATCTTGGATTTCCATTGGAGCATCATTCAAAGCAAAGAGAATTTGGGATGGTGTGGTAGAGAAGATTGAGAAAAAATTATCAGGGTAGAAACGGTTATATCTATCAAAGGGGGGGAGATTGACACTTATCAAAAGCACCCTCTCCAACCTTCCCACTTACTATCTTTCGCTCCTCCCATTACCAGTAGGTGTGGCAAACCAGATTAAAAAGTTGTTTAGAGCTTTCTTGTGGGGTGGCATGGGGGAGGAAATTAAATTTCACCTTGTGAGTTGGCAAAGGGTGAGTTGTCCGATTGCGAATGGTGGTTTAGGGGTGCGAAATTTGAGCGTATTTAACAAGGCACTTTTAGGAAAGTGGTTGTGGAGGTATGAAATGGAAGGGAACTAGTTGTGGAGAGAGATTATTGATCACAAGTATGGTTGTGCGTGGGGGGGATGGTGTTCTAAGGAGGGTAGGGGGTCTTATGGAGTAAGCCTATAGAAATTTATTAGAAAGGGGTGGAACATTTTTTAAAAACATATTAAGTTTGAGGTGGGTGATGGAGTAAGAACTCGCTTTTGGTTTTATGTTTGGAGTGGGGAGGGCCCTCTTTCCAAGGCCTTGACAGTTCAACAACCCATATTCTTTACATGGAAGAGCATTTGGAAGGCTTTAGTGTCGTCTAAAGTTGCATTTTTTAATTGGACAACTGCACTTGGGAAGATTTTGACAGTTGATAATCTTTTTTTTATAAGTAAACGATAATGTTATTAATAAAGAATAGGCAAAACCCAAGTACACAAAATAGTATACAAGAGATAAGACAAATCTAGGCCACGGTATTAGAAACTAGAAAGTCATGAAAAGTAAGGCTATTAAAATCTAAAGCTATGGCCCATAAAAATAAAGTACGAAAAAAACGAATGTGAAGTTCCTTTAGTGGCTATTTGGCAAGGTGATGCTAACAAGGATTATCTTCGTGCTTTAAGAGCTTTATTGTTATGTTTTGAAGCTGTCTCCGAGCTTAGAATCAATTTAACTAAGTCTGAAATTGTTCCAGTGCGTTCAGTCAGCAATATTTATGATTTGGCTAATATTCTGGACTGTAAAGTATCTTCTCTACCCATGAAATATCTTGGGTTACCTTTGGGGGCTCCTCATAAATCTGTGTCTATTTGGGATGGGGTGATTGAGAAGATCGAAAGGAAACTAGCTGGTTGGAAAAAGTTGTATTTGTCCTAAGAGGGAAGAGTTACATTGATTAAAAGCACCTTGTCTAATTTACCCACTTATTACCTCTCTCTTTTCCCTATTCCAGCGGGGGTGGTAAAAAAAATTGAGAGGATTTTTTTAGAAATTTCTTATGGGATGGTATTGGGGAGGAACGTAAATCTCACTTGGTGAGTTGGAATAAGGTTTGTACTCCGGTGTCTTGTGGAGGTTTGGGTGTGCGGAATTTAAAGCTTTTTAATAAAGCTCTCCTTGGGAAGTGGCTTTGGAGGTACAACAATGAGGGAAATGCATTGTAGAGACAAATTGTAGATGCTAAATATGGAAGGATGTGGAGGAATTGGTGTTCTAATGAATTAAAAGGGGTATTTGGGGTGGGACTATGGAAGTCCATTCGGTTGGGATGGGGGGATTTTGTCAAAAATATTAATTTCAAAGTGGGGATTGGGACTAATATTTTCTTTTGGCACGATGTTTGGTGTGGTGATTTCCTCTTAAATTAGTATTTCCTAGTCTTCTAGGATTTGATAAAAACAAAGGGGCTGTTGTGGCTGATTCATATTTGTTTTCTAACAACATGCTGAATTGGAATGTGGAATTTACTAGAGATTTACAGGACTGGGAAGTGAGTGAAGCTGCTGATTTCTATGTAAAACTTTATGATTCGAAGATTGATCAAATCAGGGAGGATAGGATGCAGTGGGTTCATGATAATAAGTCCCGATTCTCTGTGAATTCCTATTACAAGGGTTAAATAGTCATGGTAATAAAACATACCCCTGGAAATGCATTTGGAAAGCTAGAGTGCCCAGTAAAGTTGCATTTTTTTGCTGGTTGGTGTCGCTAGAGAAAGTTTTAACTACTGATAATTTGAGGAAAATGGGTTCAAATGTGATGGATTGATGCTTCATGTGTAAAAAAGATGGCAAATCTGTTAACCACATGTTTCTTCATTGCGAAATGGTGACTGCCTTATGGAATGAGTTATTTGCAAGGGTAGGCATTGCTTGGGTGATGCCTTTTCATGTGGTGGATTTCTTGGCTAGTTGGCAAAGTGCTGCGGGATGTGGAGGCAATAAAGTTGAGTGGAGGATGATTCCTTCGTGTTTGTTCTGGTGTCTATGGCTTGAGAGAAATGGGAGGTGCTTCAAAGATTGTAAATGCACAATGGGGAATTTAGGGATTTTTTCTTTAGCACTTTAAATTTTTGGGTGAACAATCTAATGAGGGATATGAATATTTGTAATGCTTTATTTTAATTCTATTTTGCTTTAGTTTGTATTTAGGTGTATTCTCTTGTATACTTCATGTGTACTTGGGCTATGCCTATTTTCTTGGAATAAAATCTCTTATCACCTATCAAAAAGTTCCTCTAGTGACCGCTCCTTGTTTTCGAAAGTCCACTCATTCCGCTCTTGCCATAGGCACCACGTAAAGCAGGTTGAAATCATCTTCCATACGGCTTTGATTTGCGAGACTCCTCTCATAAGCGTCCAACTAGCCAATAGATCAATCATCGTTGCAGGCATTACAAAATATAAGTCAACTCGGCTAAACACTTACAACCACAAGGCTCTAGCTATCTCACAATGTAACAAGAGGTGTTCTACTGTCTCCCCGGATCTCTTACACATACAACACCAATCGAGGTTAACTACCTGTCACTTCCGTAGATTATCAACAGTCAGAATCTTCCCCAACACTATTGTCCAAGTAAAGAAAACCGCTTTAGAATGTGCCTTATTCCTCCAGATTTTCCTCCATGGAAACTGAGTATTTTCTAGATGTGAAAGGGACTTGTAGAAAGATCGGACCAAAAAAGTGTCATTACCCGCAGGAGTCCACCACAACCTATCAGCTTGCTGACTGTTCGGCTTCACAGAATATAATAGGCTAAAAATAGCCTCAAAGTTGTCTACTTCCCAATCTTGTACCGCTCTACTAAAAGTGACATTCCACTACACTTGGTCCCCTGAACGAAGCATGAGGTCTACTGAAGCATCTTGATTACAAGCCACACGGAAAATAGCTGGAAAGGAATCCTTAAGGGCCTCATTCCCACACCATATGTCCCTCCAAAACTTGATTCGGGACCTCTCCCCCCCAAAACACTACTCTAGCATGGCTATAAAATGCCCCCCATCCATGTCGAATATACTTCCAAACCCCCACACCATTAGCCCCATGTGGTTCTTCAGTACACCATCCACCCCACAAGATCTCATATTTGCGATCAACCACCTGCTTCCATAAGGCGTCTAATTCCATGTTATACCTCCATAACCATTTCCCAAGTAAAGTCTGATTAAAAGTTCTCAAATTTTTTACACCCAAACCTCCTAATGAGATTGATCTACAAACCGTGTCCCATCTCACCAGGTGAAATTTGGATTCGTCCCCCATCCCACTCCATAAGAAATCCCGATACAATTTTTCAATCCGAGTCGCCACTCTAGCAGGTATGGAAAACAAAGACAAAAAATATCTAGGTAAGTTAGAGAGGGTGCTCTTAATGAGAGTCAAACGTCTAAAGTTGCATTGCACTTGAGAAGATTTTGACGATTGATAATCTAAGGAAGCGCGGTATGGTGGTCACGGAGTGGTGCAACATGTGTAAAAGGAATGGAGAATCGATAGATCATTTGCTCTTACATTGTGAGGTGGTTGGGGAGTTATGGGTTGGTATTCTTAGTAGAGCTGGGCTGAGTTGGGTAATGCCGAAGAGTATGGTGGAAGTACTAGCTTGCTGGAATATGAGGCATAATAGCGCTCAACTGGCAACAATGTGGCAAATGATACATTTGTGCTTAATGTGGTGTTTATGGTCGGAAAGGAATTATAGGTGCTTTAACAACAAGGAGCGTGCAGTGGGAGAAATCTGGAATTTATTTGTTTTCTCTCTTTTACAATGGTTTTCTGCTATCGTATTGAAGGGTGGGAATGTTCATGAGTTTCTTTCTTCTTTCCAGCTTACTAGATTGTAATTAGGTGTCTCACTTTGTATATATTTCTTGTGTACTTGGACATTGCCTAGTTTCAATCTATTCAATAAAGATTCTTACTTGTCAAAAACAATATATATTTAAAATATAATAATTCACAAAAAGTAAATAACAAAACATTTCTAATATGCAATCCTGTGTACTTGGGCTTTTGTCTATTCTAATTATCAATAAATTTTTATTTACCAATAAAAAGACACTTATCATATGCAAGAGTAAAAGCATCAAGGCATATGGCATACCCTTTTCTTGCATCTTATTTTCATGTCTAAATAAGATACTTAGATAAGCAAAATAGAAAATATGATAAAATTACCAAGTTATAACACAAAAACATTCTTGATATTTACGGATCATTAGCAATAGCATTATCCAAGTTATTACTCGAAGCATGTATGGAGACTTACAAAAGAAAGATGAACATGAGTCACACCAAATAAGAAGGAAATGAAAAGAGAAAAAAAATAATTTATGAAAACAAGGAGAAGATGTCAAACAAGAGTTGAGTTGAGATGAGTTGTAATAGTAGTATTTTATTGAGATGGGTTTAACTTTTTTAGATTGAGATGAGTTTAACTTTCTAGGTTGAGATGAGTTTAATTTTTTTATGGGAAGTTGAAAAAATAGTGGATCCCATCAATAATTGATTTGAGATGAGTTGAGTCTGGTTCAACATCCAAACACAACCTAAGAGTATTCATGTAGTCTTGAAGAAGGTATAAGTTCATTCTCCACTATTTCATTCCTACTCCTTTATCAATGAAGATTTTGTTTCTTATGACATGGATGAACAAAATTCTATGGATAGGAACACAGATAGGATGGGATACCTCATGAAACTTGATAAGTTTTGTCGCAATAATAGTCGTTTCAAGTAAACCCGAGGTAATTCTTCTCCCAAAATGCTTATATAATTCTCCTAAGCATTGTGCAGCACCTATAAAGAATGATGCATTTAGAAAATGATAAATTAGAAATAGAAATAGAATAGGTAAAAGCCTAAATAGACAACAACCCATAAAACAGACAGCCTCAACAAGAATATGACAAATAGCATTTTGTTTCTACAAAATGTCTCTGTAGAAACAAAATGCTATTTTTTACAGCCAATAGAAACATGCCGCATAAACATACCCATACAATAACCACATTAAAAAAAAATATCATTGCGATAAATATTATATAATAGAGTACCTAAATATGCCATATATCACTTGTAAACAATCATAAAATTAAGATCAAAATAATGCCATCTAGATGGAAATTTACGACCCTCAAAGAGTAACGTCCCACCTCAAAGCACAAGATGATTGGCCTACCAATTGTTGAGCTACAACAAGAAACTTAATTCCTCATTAAAAAAACAACAATCACATCAAATCTGGGAACAATTCAGATAGTTCCTTCACTAGCTAGGTTTCTTTCTCCACTTATTCAAATGGTAACCTGAGCAGGAACATCACACTATAATGTTTCTTCAACAGAATGATCCATTCTAAACAATTAATTGTCAACTAAAGTAACAGTTCAACTCAAATTGGCATAGGTACACATACATGGATCGATAAAACCAAACTTTAGGAATCTCACTTGACATTCTAAGTGAAACTTGGAGCTGGAGGTTATTGTTAATTACTTGGTTTTAATGATTCAATATAGCAGTGGTAGAAAGGGTGCCATTAGTGCTTCATTTTTCATCATTAATGCCCCGCAGCAGCCAACTGCCAAATTTGGGCCCCAGGTGTACAGAAAATCCGGGGTTATGAATGACAACAAGCATCACTGGCCTCTAAGGCATACAAAATACCTAGCTATTGGATTAATGCACTCTTTAGAATTAAAAACATGCTAAAGAAATCCCATGTCTTCTATAACACCCTAAGGAAGGTCCAATCCACATCTGGGGCCATGCTGCATAAGAACTAGTTAAGGTTGCCATTGGAGTCCTTTTATATTCATAATAAGATGCTGGAGTTTCTCCCTCTTGATTAATGTGAGATCCCACTAACCACCTTTTCATACACAATCACATAATCTAGGGTATTAGAACCTCCCCCTTAAAATCTCCAACGTCCTTATCGGGCCAAGTCAATCATAGGTGGCACAACTCAAGTCCCACATTTTTTGTTGGAATTGGCTCTGATATCATAAAAGAAGACCCAGGCCACATCAAAGCACATGCTCCAAAAAGACAAGCAAAGGTTACAATTGGAATTCCTTGTATTTCATTATAAAAGGCTTGATCCCAAGCAATGTAGGATCTCTTTTACCACATTCTCATACACAATCTAGGGTATTACTCTCCTAGATAGAGGAGACTTTGATACCCCTTAAGCTGGCTAAAAGGGAAGCACAACTCATAAGGGTCAAGGAAAGCAATTAGACCAAGTCAAGACCCTTTAGGCATCCCATTAAAGAGTTCACTGTGATCTTCTATCAACAAGTATCGAGGTGCTCCACTCTTATATATTCCTCTCGTGTACGCGTGCACACACATAGATATATAAAGAATATCATGTTTGAGCTCTAACCCTAAGGGGTTGGCCCAAGTGGTGAAGGTTTTGGTCTTAGGATATCACTATCTTCAAGGTTCAAGGTTCAACACTAATAGGTGCAAACAATCTTTGGGGCCACACCCCCTAGAGAAAAGCCAACAATTTAACCAATTTCGTGCAGTGCATGGGACCAGGTTTTACTTTGCAAGGGTGGGTCCGAAGGCCCCCGCCTTGGAGAGGTTCCCCGACCTCAAAAAAAAAATCATATTTGAGCTCTTAAAAGCCCTAATCCCATCCCACGCAAGCATCAATCATCACAGTGCATAATATACATTAATTGGCCCATTTGTATCCACAAACTAAAATTTCAATTAACCAGCAAAAAACTTAAACCCAACGAGCATCAGTGCATCAATTCCCTATGTTAAATTTGTCATCAAAAACAATTTCCAACAGGATATGGTTTATGTTTTTTGTTTTTGATAAGTGATAAGAGATTTTGTTAAGGCGCATAGCCCAAGTACGGAGTATACAAGCAGAAACACCTAGATAAAAGCTAAATACTAGTTTATGAATAATTCATAGTAATAAGGTTCAAGATATGAATGGAGCTCGAATAAATGCAAGCAGAAAAAAAAAAAAAAAAAAAAAAATGTGTGAGTGACCATCTAACCACAAGTTTTAGTGTTTATGACCAACCAGCAACTCTCTGAGGCTCGCTCTTTTTCCCATCAGAAAGAAACCCTTGGAGACTGCTCGCTCTGGAGTAAATCGAAATGGCATCTCCCTTGAATATAATCCTTGCCATTGCCACGGATGCCAGATGACGAACAGGTCGTCGAGCACCAAGAATGAGCAAAGAATAAAGCGCGTCCTCACATTTTCTTTGACACAACAATATAGACTCCTGGAAATTATAATAATAACATTCAAGAGCGAAGAAAAACATTTCACTTGCCACAGCAGCAAAAACTCAAGAGAACTCAACCAAAATTTCACAAAAAAAAAAAAAAAAAAAGCAAAAGGATATGTAGTTGGGTTCCAATTTCAAATCGTTCAAATCCAAAAAGATGTGAAACCCTTATAGATTTGTGAGAAAATCGATAACAGAAAGAGAGAAAGTCGAAATAAATTTTGAAGAGAACACGTTGCGGAGCGATGCGCACTGCGCAGATCTAAAATATAAAGAGAGGTCGAGAAAGATAAGAAAAATGGACCTTGGGCTCTTCGTCAATGGCGGATATGAGATCGGAGAGGAGATCAAAGCAGAGGAGGGGCTCCGGAGGCTGCTGGGCCGCGGAAGACACTATGGACTCCAACTGCGCCACCAGCACCCCGAACCGCGACAGCGGCATGGTCTCCCTCACGTACTTCTTCGCCATTCGACGACAACAACCGCCAACACAGGTTTCAGAGAGAGATGCAAAAGGCAAAACACGATCATATGAAAGAGCTTTTTGGCATAAGTGAAGACTGAACCGTGAGAGCAAAAATGAAACTCAGTGAGACAGAGCTGAGAGCACAGGCCCGCCGAGACAATTGCCAAGGATTAATTAGGGGACAGAGAAATACTCTTAATCCATAAAAATCTTATTTTATTATTATAATTTTTTTAAATTTTGATATAAAATATAATAATAATTTAATTTTTTTAAATTTTAAAATAATAATAATATTATTATTATTAGAATATATTTTTTAATATTATTTTTATTTTATAATTAAAAAAATTGAATTGTTTATTTTATTTTGTGTAAAAATTTAGAAAATTTATAATAACTAGATGAGATAAAATGAAAATAATTGTGAAAAAAAATGAGACTAACTGAGAAATATTATTGTTATGTGCACTCTCTCATTTTACTTTTATTTTACAAAAAATTTATGTGTACCACTTTTATGTATTATTTGTGCACTCTACTAATCTGATTGATTGTATCATTTTTTAATATAAAATAATTATTTTAGCCAATCACTTAAATGGAATACATAAAAAATATATAAAAATGATTGTATATAATCAAATTCTTTATTTTATTATATAAAATATGATATATTTATTATCGTCAAATAATCTTTATAATAAATTATTTACGTCTTATATAATGAGATGAAAATAAAATAACAGTATAATGTATAGAATTTTTGCCGCATTGCTATTGCGCAATAGAATCACATGACAATGATGGCACAAACATTTACTGGCATTTTTTTATCAATTATTTCTTTCTTTTTTTTATAATAATTATTTCTTATTTTTAAGAGACTATAAGATGATGAATTAAATACGATAATAGTTCCTATGTTTTGGCCTTTAAATAAACTTCTTAATTTTTAAAAATTATATTCGTTTTACTCTCAATTTTGGTCATTTTGATCTTTTTATTACAGATTTATTAGACCCACTAATAGAACCTCCGTTGCGTTTATAAGCCACATTACCATCAATCAAAATGTGCCACGTGTCACAACACATAAAAATTTACAATTTAAAAAATAAAAATTGCTTTTAAAAAAAGACAAAATATTTTAAAAAATGAAACACATATCAGGTCCCCTCTCCATCAGGGGGCGGCCCGGTGGCCATGCCACTAGTTACGCAGGGAGGCTACCCCTGTTTTTTTTTTTTTTTTTTTTTTTTGCTTTTTATTTTTAAACATCTCCTAGTCTTGTTTATTTTTATATATAAGATGAATTGAGATAAAAGTTAAAAATTAAATAATATATTTTTAAAATATTTTTTTTAATATTATTATTATTTTAAGATTTAAAAAAATTGAATTGTTTATTTTATTTTGTATGAAAATTTAATAAAATTGTAATAATCATATGAAATGAGATATGTTATGAAAACAAACTAGGCATTCTTTAAATTTAGATTTTATTTGTTGCAGCACGTGGCGTATTTTTATAGGAGGTGGAGTACAAGCCAATGTTTTTAATTTCGTACCGTACCGGCCGGTACTGTCGAAATTTTTCGTTTCGGCCGTCCGGTCGGTACAGGTACTATATATATTCCGTACCGGCCAAAATACCGACCGTACCGGCCGATACCGGCCGTTTCGGTCTAAATTTCGGCCTGTACCGGCCTATATTTCGACCGGTACCGGCCGATATTTCGGCCTGTTTTTTTTTTTTTTTCATTTTTTCAAACTACAAGTTTATTTTTTAACCTCCAATTTAGATTAGACTATTTATAATTTATATGTATGTATGTATTTATATATAATTTATTCATATATAAACTATTATTTTAGAATATAATTGTTATATATATTTATATATATAATTTATTCATATATCGACTATCCCGAAACGGTACACGAAACGGTACACGAAACGGTACCGGTATCGAAATATTTCGTTCTAGTGTCTTGACCGGTACACCATCCGGTACGGTATTCAAAACATTGGTACAAGCCACGTGGTAGGTGTCCTTTTTTTTTTTAAAGCAAGCGTATCATATAATTTACTTAAGCAATACAATAGATCTCACTTATATTACAAAACATTAGGAGGGTCTTTACTACTATAGAAGTTCAGAAGATTAGGATGAATAAAACTAAGAGGGATATTTCTAAGGGCTTGTGTTGAAGCTGTCCATTGCGCCAAGTTGTGCGCGCATCGATTCTTAGATAGATGAATTTTAATAACTTTCCATTCTTTAAAGTTGCTAAGATAGTGCTTGATATCACTAATAACCGGCTGCATTTTTCAGTCCATTGATTGATTTGGATTGTTGATGGCATGTACTACCAAATTAGAGTCTCCTGCTATTATTATTTTCTTGAATCTCATTGTTGCTCCCTCCTGTATGATCATTTTTGCTGCATAGGCTTCTCCTACATTTGGATTGGTGCTATGGATGTAATTTGTCTTAGCTAGAATGGTAGAACTTGAATCTGATCTGGCAAGAGCAGCAATGATACTGCCATTGTTCCTTATTGCCACATCAAAGGAGAGGAGGTAGAAATCCTTAAAGAGCAAATGACTCTCATTTTCCATCTGTTAACTTTTTAGAGACCAGAAACTTTTATGCTCAGTGTAACTTTTTGTCAAGATATTGAGAAAATATGTTGGTGAAGGCTTTTCATGATTATGGATGACTTTGTTCCTAGTAAACCGAAGTATTTCCATTGCAAGAGTTGCATAGATTTGGAAAGAATAATGTTCATTTGCAGGTAGACGAAGACTCAGTGAGGGGTCTATTATGATTTGGATCCAATTTGGTATTAAAAGATCAGATAATGAGAAGATATCCAAGGGCCAAGGAGAATTCTTCCATAAAATCCTAAAATACGTACATTTTAAAAAGAGATGACTAAGATTTTCTTCCTCTAGATCACACAAAGGTGAAAGGACAGTGGGTTTGCTCATCTTCCAAGTTGATTATTCTCTTTCGGTTGGACCTAGTTGGGAGAATATTATTAGCAACCTTCAAAAGGAAAAGTTATAATCTATCCTGAATTTTAATCTTCCAAAGTTTCTTCCAATTGACATCATCAATCTGAGTTTGTGCTTAATTGGAAACAAGAGCTAAATAGACAGACTTCACAGAAAAGATACCAAAGGTATGATGATTCCAAACAATTTTATCCTCAGTGTTATGAGATCTAAAGTTTGAGAGTGGAATATTTTCAATCTCTTTTACTGTCTTTGAGTTGAACATAGCTTGTAGGAGAAGGGTATTCCGTCTTCTAGGTTCCTCAAGGGTGAGCTATGAGACAGTGGTGTTTGGATCATTATGAATGTTATTTTGATTTGCAACAGGTTTGAAATGTGGAAGAGTGGAAATCTAATGATCAATCCAAACTCTAGCTTTCACACTATTGTTGATTTGAAAGTATGAGCATGACTTTAAAAAATCCCTTTGCTTTAGCAAATATTTCCGATTCCAAGAATCATAAGACTTAAGGGTTAGTATAATCTCTCAGGTATTTTCCAGCTAGTATTTGTTTCCAAATACTGTTAGAATCTCTGATAAAACCCCATGCCAGTTTAGAAACCAGGGCTCTACTAAAAAGAGAAGTTTGTTTCAACCCGAGTCCTCCTATTGATTTTGGGGTGCATATGTTTTTCCAAGATTTGGGCATGTATTTATGAGAGTTTTGATTATCAATTCCCTACCAGAATCTTTAAAATATTGAGTCTAGATTATTAGAAACGGAAATAGGGATCATAGTTGAGGCTATCACATATGAGGGGATTGCACTTGCAACTGCTCGAATGAGTGTTGTTTTTACAGCTTGGGGAAGAAGCTTTGATTTCCAACCTTGGAGTTTGGTTTGAATTTTTTCTTGGATTTCAACAAGGAACATTTTTTTATTAGAACCAATAAACAAAGGAAGGCCAAGGTATTTGAGATTAGGGGGTGAGGCTTTCATTTTGAAGATCTCTTTCATCTCCTATCTTGAATTTGTGTGAGTATTCTGCTGCAGTGTATGAAGGATTTTCCCATGTTTACTCTCTGACCCGATCATGAATTGTAGGTCTCCAAGCAGTTTCCAAAGGCCATTGATGTTTGAGTAGTGATTGTTCCAAAGATAATGATGTCATCAACAAAAAGCAAATGGGTTAAAGAGGGACATCTACTGAATAGCTTAATTCCTTTTATATGACTCTGCATTTCTTCCTTATGAATTAGTCTAGATAACACATCACTATCCAAAATGAACAGGAAGAGAGATAAAAGATCTCATTGTCTCAATCCTCTTGTGGCAGGTGTCCTTTAGTGGATCTAACGAATTTATAAGGAAGAATCAAAATGATCAAAATTGATAGTACAAAGATGAAAAAACAATTATGGAGTATTAATCTATCCGAAAACCAAACCGCATAAACTATTTTGATATATAATCCTGATATATAGTAGTATAACCAAAAATATCCACATTAATTAATCCACCTCACAACATAGATCATCTTAATTTGTATTGTAAGTTTTTGAAATTATTGAGATCATTCATGTTTTTATCCGAAATGTGGTAAGATTACCCAATTTTGAGAAAACAATTTTGGATTATCAGTATTTTTTTAAAATATATGTCTTCTGAGATTTGTATCAGTCGGTTGAGATCATGAAAATATGTTTGAATTTTTTTTTTAAATTTTCGTGGATGTTTATTATAAGATTTGAGAAAAAATAATTCGAAGCTCTACTTTTATAAGGAAAAAATGTGTTTAAAAGTTATTTAGATTGAGAGTGAGAAAAAAAATTAAGGTGGGGTTTGGATAGCGTGTTGAGATAAATGAATTGAGATGAAAGTTGAGAGTTTAATAAAATATTGTTAGAATATTATTTTTTAATATTATTATTATTTTAAAATCTAAAAAAATTAAATTGTTTATTATATTTTGTATGAGAATTTGATAAAATTGTAATGATTATATGAGATAAGATGAGATGAGTTGATATCAACTCTCAATCCAAACGGGGCCTAGCTAAGAGAACGTAAAAAAAATTAAGGTCTCGTTTGTTTTCACATATGAGATCAAGAATTGAGATAAAAGTTAAAAATTGAAAAAATATATTAGAATATATTATTTTAATATTATTTTTATTTTGATATTTGAAAAAATTAAACTGTTTATTTTAATTTTGTGTGAAAATTTGAAAAAATTATAATGATTAGATTAGATGAGTTGAAAAGTTTTGTAAAAACAAATAAAACCTAAGAAAAAAACAATGGTCTGGCAAAGTTATCACAACCTAGATGTGAGGTCCTTCTGCATTGAAAAAGATTAGGGCTAGTTTGGTTATACAAAATCAAATCATTTCATTTCATCTCATATAATTGTTACAATTTTTTTAAATTTTCACACAAAATATAATAAATAATTCAACTTTTTTAAATTTCAAAACAAAAATAATATTAAAAATTTATATTATAATAATATTTTATTTAATTTTTAATAAAATATCTTATTTAATTTTATCTGAACTGCATAATCAAGAATTAATGAGTTGTACAAATTTCAAGCATGTCCACGTAGTCTTTTACAATGAATAATAGAATATGCACAAAATTTGAACAAATAAAACGTGTACATGGCGTTCCTGGTTGGGAAATGAATAAACCTTAATTGGGTGTGAAAAGGAGTTTTTTTTGTTTTTTTTCTTTTTTATGGAGGAGATGGACCACCCTTTCGGTGTGCCATTTTAGCCAGTGGGTGCCAAATGGTCCAATGGGGGACTTCAGAAATTTGGACCTTTATGGTCAAAAGCAAGACTCGGACCATGCAGCTTCCATCGTCTTGGTTAGTGGTTACCTAGGACTGGCAGTGATGTCTCGCGCATCAGCTCTCTTGGACAATCACAATCCTTATCCTTTTACTGGTCCATGCATGCACAATAAGGGCTGAATGATATCCCATATGTGTATCGAATCTACGGCGGCATACTTCACGTGTGCGTGCCGTGTGAGTCTCTATTTTATGTGCATTAGTTTCTTGAACAGAATCATGATGAGATGCTTAGCAGATTTTGTGCGGTGTCAACTTCCATTGATAGAATAAGTCATGTTGAAGCCTTAATCATGCAATCATGTCCTCTGTGAATTGCCTGTTCTGAGTATTGTGCAAGTCTCTCGTGAAGCTCTTGTGTATATACACACGCATATAAAATTGCTTAAGTTGATAGGAAGAGTCTAGAGTTATTATTCGAACTTAAAATGTTTGCTCTAATACTATAAGAAATGACAATTTATTATAGAAGTTTAAGTTGACAGTAATAAGTATATTTAATCATTTATAAACAAAAGAGAAGCGCTAGGGAGCGGTTGGATTGTTTAAATTAGAAGAGCTGTCCTCCAACGAAATGGTGACATGTAGGTAAAAAAAAAAATACGGAAATGCAACCTTACCACACATAATCACCGCATGCAAGTGCTTCCTCATTCCCGTGTTTTCTCTTCCTTATTTCAAACAAGCCAAACTCTTTTACGTTGTTGACATCGTTTCTGGCTCTTTGCACCACCACCAAGCCCGCCGCCGAAGACCAAGCTCAACTCCACCGCCACCATCTTAGTCAGACGCCGACTCCGTTGCCTAGCTTGGTTTTGCAATGTCTCCTTGCAAAGTGATGGAATTCTTGGTTTCATAGAAGAGGCAAAGTGTATCACCCAGATACGTGATTCCAGAACAATTGAAAATTAAACTAATTTCCCAAACAACGTTACAATGAAGAAATCTAATATATACTTAAAACAAAAACAGGCCAAGAGACCTTCATAAATAATACAATCCCATGTTTATTCGGTCAGTAAAAAAGGATGGACTTTCAAAACCAGTTAACTATGATTTTTAGAGAATAATACCGATGCATTCCTCTTAAATGTAGTTGCAAAATACGCCCACAGTTTCAACTTACTTAAGCAAAACTATAATTTGCCCAATACATTCAAAATAAACATGAAAGCGTTCCAAACATAAAAGCATATTAGTTGTAAAACCTTCCATTTTATATAAGAATTTATATTTTTTTTAACTCTGTTTTCATGAAAAGCTAACAGAAAAATCCCCCAAACATAAATCGATATCAGTCATGAACTGCCGAATCGAGCTCCGTCCACACCAAAATTCAAGTATCTCGAATCATCATGAACTGCCGAATTGACATCGTCACCGTCTAGATCGAGATCCGTCACCGTCTGGGTCGAGCATCGTCCTTGCCACCATATGGGTCGAGCGCCGTCAGGGATGAGTGTGGGGTGGGATTCCGTTAGGGTTGGGATCTCTTAGAAGACGAAGGAGTGAGAATTTCGTTTGTGTTTGGTTTGGGTTGTTGATTAGGTATATGCTAGTGCAGAGTAAATACTATTAATTTTCTACATGTCACCATATTTTTGGAGGGCTGCTCTTCTAATATTAATAGCCCAACCACTCCCCAGCTTTTCTCTAAACAAAATCATATATTATTATTCATTTTTGGAGATGTCAATTTTAAGTAGTTTTTCATGTCGACGTGCCTTTAGAAGAATAGTTACATGAGGTCGATTAGCAGTGATAATTAGCAGCCCCCATTAGAATATCTTCCTCGTTCCTCCACGTACAAGTCTCTATATTTTACGAGTAAACAACTTTCTTGAAGAAGATGAGATACTAGTTAGGCAACTTTTAATTCATACAACTACAAAACAAGAGCACAGGTACCTTTGCTGTTTAACAAACAGACGTAATTTAGCCGGCAACATTTTCAACATCGACACAAAACAAGCAGTAAAAGAATAAAAAGGAAGAAAGACATTAATTTCGGTAGTCACTCCTTGATGAAAGCCTTGATACGAGACATCATGTCGCGGGTTCGAGGTTGAGACAACTGAGAGTTATGCAGAAGTTGAAATGCATGTCCTACGCCATTGTGCATCACTGTTTCCACCCTTTTCCCTGCGCTAATCAAAGCAGAGCAAAATTCCAAGTTCCTATCCTTCAGTATATCCATTTCTGATACGCATACCATTATGATTGGAAGTCTTAAATCCCTCAACCTGGCTGCGGCGCCATTTGCTAGAGGGTTACACCATGGATGGTCGCGGTTTGCTCCTAGAGGTAGGGATAAACGCCAATATGCATCTGACGCCGGCAGGGTCAGCGCTGAATTAGGTGGTTGATTGCTATACTTTTCAGACCAAGTGAGTGCCTCTCCTCCAAAGAAAGGTTGGACCAAGATGGTGCCTTTGAGAGACAGCGGCCTTAAAATGGTGGATTCGGATGAACCACTTGAACCGAGCCGTGTGGCCACATTGTAAGCTATGTTGGCCCCTGCACTGTCACCAGCTAGGTAGATGCTAGAAAGATTGCAAAGCTTCAACCACCATTTGTGCTCGCTAGAACCGTTTATAGCTTGCTGTTTCACCCACGTAAGAGTGGTGAGACCGTCCTCATATGCAGCAGGAAGACGATTTTCAGGGGCCAGACGATAATTTACAGAGATGATCACGCAATTTGCTTTAGAAGCAAGGCTGGACAGAAACTCATTGTAACAGCTCCAAGAAGCGGAGCCGACACAAAACCCACCTCCATGAAAGTAAACAAGCAATGGAAGCTTTCCGGAACAACTCGGGACATACACGCGTGCCCACAAACTCGTGTACCTGTCGACTACAACATCGTTTGCTGTCACGCCACGCTCTAGTCCCATGGTGCAAGGGACAATAGGAACAATCGGAGGCCTTTCGACGTGTCCATCTCTGTATACTCGAATGAGACCTTCAATCTCATCAACAACTCCTTCATGTTGTTGAGGATTCCTGCCAGCTTGGAGGTTAACCCTTGGATCAAGGGAAATGGCAGCCATTCTTCTGGTTCTCATAAGATGAGTCAAATAGTGGTATCGGTAATTTGTGGTGTGAATGTTACTGCATGCCTAGAGGGGTCTTTATATAGAAATTTAAGAAGATTAGGCCAAAGAAGTTTCCCAATCTATTCATCTCGTAAGTGGGCGCGCAGTCGACCTCAGCTGATTCTTCACTGACCATATGCCGTCCAGAGGATTCTCATTTGAGGCAAAAGGTCACAATCCTTTAGTTATGGAACCTTCATGTACTGTTGCAATTCATATTTGCAATATATTTCATGCATATTTTGTACCTTTCCGGCCATTACATCCACATCTCAAGACTAATTAACCTGAGTTCATTTTGTTCTAATGATCTTATCCCTCAATGCATCTGAACGCAAAAGAGGTAACCAATTACCTTTTTCAAGCAAGGGTTTAGAGTAAGAATTCTCCCCTGAAATGATGTTGAGCAATATATACATTAATCAGAGAGAACACAAGAAATTCATGATAGACTGACTGCTTTTCCTCTCGAATATTCCTTTCATGTTTCTCGTGGAGGAGAAACGGTCTCTTTCCCTCGGCGGCGCCACCGCCTCTTCCCAAAGTATATATATCAGTGGCTTTTGACAGCAACTTTGCTGAATAGTGATAATTAAATCTCATCAGCTAAATGCGATCATAGCAAGATCAACTTATTGGAATTTTGTAGCCACGCATGCAAATAATTATTATAAGATAACTTTGTTATGGAAGAGTCAAAGACTACTCTTGTCGGTCGTGGGGATCCCGAGTGGAAACTGATTGAAAAGAAAAAAGAAAAAGAAAAGGGGAGGATATTCTTCAAATTCCAAGTACGTACATGCAAACGCACAGTTAACTTTATTCTGCACATATCTCACTTTCTTTGAATAGCTTTTTGACTGCTCATCTTCTAATTATTCCTCTGGGGGGCGGGGACGGATTTTGATCAGTTTCTGCATGATTAAGTTAGATTTTCTCTCTTTCTTCTTGCAGAAAATGGAACTACTACTGAGGGGAGATTTGAAATATTTTTACTACTGAGGGGAGATTTGAATAAAAAATATCTAATTTTATCTGATTATTATAATTTTATTAAATTTTTATATAAAATATATTAAATACTTTATTTTTTTAAAATTTTAAAATAATAATAATAATATTTTATTTAATTTTTAAATTTTATTTAATCTTCTTTTATCTCAACTCATTGTCCAATATCAAAACACTCGTAAACAGAGGACAAGATGCCAACACAGTCAATAGCTCTCACCAAATTTAGGGATGCATATGTCCGCGTTTACGATGATATATATATATACATACTAGCCGTTTGCCACATCTGTTAAATCGAAGAAAAAAATAAAATGTAACTTCAAATATTAAAATAATCTAATGTATAAAAATAAAATTATTATTTATTTATATTCATAATTTATTATAAAATTTAAATTATATTAAAAATTCAAATTAATTAGATAGTTTTTTTTCTTAAAAATGTATAGTAAAATTTTATCATTTATTTAATGATGAAAAATTAATATTTTATAAATTAAAGTTGATTTTTAGTATATAATATAATATTATTCTCTTAAAAATATTCAGTAAAACTTTATCTTTTATTTAATGATAAAAATTAGTATTTTATAAATTGAAGTTAATTTTTAGTGTATAATAGAATATCTATATTTTAATTATCTATTTTATGTTAGTTTAAATCAATATTTAAACTTCTATCGTTAGATTAAATATGAAGATTAAAGATTAAGAGTTGTAATTTAAAACATATAAACCAATATTTTCCTCCCTCTCTCTCATTCCCCACGCACTATTGTGGTATTACGTCGCACATTGGCAATCACACAGACGAACCTAAAAAGAAACAGAAAAATCAAACAAACATGAAAAAAAGAAACATATTTACTGTTCATTACTGTTGATGAACAGTCATGAACAATATAGGGATATGCGAAAAAAAAACCGCACAGCCTCTTTACTGTTCATTACTGTTGATGAATAGTAATAGGATAGCCTCTTTTAAGATATAGGCAGATATATATATAAATTAAAGTTAATTTTAAGTATATGATAGAATATTTATATTTTAATTATCTATTTTATGTTAGTTTACATCAATATTTAAACTTCTACCGTTAGATTAAATCTGAAAATTAAAGATGAAGGGTTGAAATTTAAAATCCAAAAACTAATATTTTCTCCATTTTTCCTTTCTTCCTCTCTCTTATTCCCCACGCACAATTATGGTATTACGTCGTACATTGGCATTCACACGGACAAACAAAAAACAGAAAAACTAAACAAATATGCGAGAAAAAAAATAAAAAATGTTTTTACTGTTCATAAATGTTGATGAATAGTAATAGGATATGCGGAAAAAAAAAACATGCGAAAAAGAAGAAAAAAAAATCCTATTTACTATTTATTACTGTTGATGAACAGTACACGTATAGACGCTTTTAAGTAATAGGCAGATATATAAATATATATATATATATATAAATAGATATAAACTGAGCACTCGTACACACGGTGGCTGCCACCGACAACCTTCAAGAATCAACCAAAGCAAATATGGGATATGCACAAGTCATAACTAGTTGCCCCCTTGGGGAAGAAAACAAAATTTCAAAACGTAAATTGAAGACCAAAATCAAAGAACCAAAGAAAGGAGATTGTTAATGCCTAAATTCGCATAATAAATTGGAATAGAGGAAAGAATTATTCTGGTCGACCCACGATGGTGATTCAGATTTCGATGTGATACTCTTTATGTTCATCCATATAATAAATAATAAATAAACAAATAAAAATAAATAAAAAGAGACATATGGATGTACGTGGTTTTACATAAAAGTCTACGTTCGCAGGTTGTTTGGGACGCAATCCATTATGATAGGTGATTTTACAATATCTCATGGCTTCACATATCGCTCAATACAATGGAGGAATTTAGTCTAGGCACAAAGAAGTCATCCCGAGCCTGCCAAGAGTCCGTCCTTCATTTGTAAAGATCTCTTCCTTTTATAGAGATCTGTTTTCTTTCTTAGAGTGATAGAGTTCAACTTGCCTTATAAAGCCTTTTTCCTTTTAGGAGTCTGAGCTAACTTTTTTTAATTTATCTCTTCCTTGTCTTGTTTCTTCCCTTATTATTAGTAATTGGTTTTCAAAGGGCTGGACCTAGTCAATTTAGTTTCTAACATATACTCACGATTCTTAAGGTCGATTTGTTTATCAAGAAGGCCTTGAGAAACCTTAAGTCAATCATAATGGGGGCAACTTGTAAGAAACTGCAGAAAAAGCAATCATAAGAATTGGTTCATAGTTTGTCATTGTTATGCAATGCAATGGTGATCTCCATGAGTGGTTTTCAAGACGAATTTATGAACTTTGTAGTAAGGACCTTCAAGGATGGGCTTCTGTGAAATTTGTTTGTAATAACATTTACGTGATAATTGAGTATACTGATGATTGTATGTGACTGTTGGTAAAGTGCGCATATTTTCGTGTTCGATGGCCGTTTTTGGTTTTTGGTGGCTTTAGTGGATTTTGCCTCATGTTGTGATTCTCTGTTGGTGTTTAATGTTTCCGTTTTGATGTAGATGTAAGAGTTTGTTTGTAGTAACCCACAAGTGGTCAGGGAGCCCGTCGACCCGCTGGATCCATATTAGGCGGTTGTTGAGCCCGTCGACTCGTTCCCGAAGGACACCCGTGTGAGGTGAGTGTAGAACTCATAAGCTCGTTCCCAAAAGTAACCCGATAGCAAGGGTTGTGGCCAGATACTCGGCTTGCGTTTGGTGAGAGGGTGTCTCGACCACGTAACACTGGCGTTAAGAGTGTAGCGAGATGATGCCTCGACCGCATTACTCTAGTGATGAGAGTGTAGCAAGATGATGCATCGACCGTGTAACTCTAGCGATGAGTGTAGTGGGAGGATGCCTCGACCGAGTAATCTCGGCGATGGGAGTGTAACATGAGGATGTTTGGATGGCGTATCTCGGCGATATGAGTGTAGCAAGAGGATTTCTTGACCGCATAACTCTAACGATGGGTGTAACAGGAGGATGTCTCAACAGCATAACCTAGGCAATAGGAGTGTAGCGAGAGAATGCTTCGATTGCGTAACTATGGCGATGTGTGTAGTGGGAGGATGCATCGATCACGTAACCTCTGCGATAGAAGTGTAGCAGGAGGATGTCTTGTTCGGGTAACTTTGACGATAGGTGTAGCAGGAGGATGCCTCGATTGCATAACCTTGGCGATATAAGTGTAGCGGGATGATGCATCGACCACATAACTCTGGCAATGGGTGTAGCGGGAGGATGCCTCGACTGCGTTGGTGTTAAAGTTGAGCTCAACTGCTTCGTTGTAGTGGGAGACAAAATACGACCACACTCTGTTGCGGGAGCTAAAGCTTGCTTTGAACCAAAACAAAAATCAAACATATTAGATTAAATAATCGAAATTACAAGTTTGAGATTTGCAAACTTGAGTCATCTCACTTGAGTGTGGTGAAGACTGATGACATAGGCGATGCTTGTTGGCAACAAAAAGGACACGGGATGCCCATGTTATTGAACACCGGTATCCCGTGCCACGCAAGTGATTCCCAACGAAGTATATACTTCGGGCATACGACCACTAGGTTTCCTAAAGAACCTGAAGGAGCTTTGTGAGAAAAATCTTCCAAAAATCAATTTCGTTAGTAAAAATAAAATAGCAAGTTTGAAAAAGACCAATTAGAATAATTTGGTTGTTGCGTTCACCTATTTATTAACTGAGGTTGTTTGTTGTCGAGTGATTTTTGCGTAATGGGGGTTGTTCATTCTTGAGCACTTTTGTAGTACTGAAAATTATTCATCTTTGGATAACTTTGTTCGTTCACTCTCTTGGAGGTGCAACAAGTTCAGCTCCAAATCAAACTGCTTGACTTTAATTGATCTTTTTTTTTTTTTTCCACCATGCACAATCGGTTGATCACCATGTCGGTTGCTCTCCATCTTTGCTCGCCATAATCAATTGTTTGTCATGGAATGGTTGTCCGTCGTTTATTTCTTGCCATGCTCAATCAGATAATAAATCCTGCATCTGAACTCTTTCTCGCCAAGGTTGGTTGCTCGCCACGGAGCTAGTGATGATATGCCTGTGTACGTTAAGGGTGTAACCGGTTCAGTTCGGTCGTATTTTTGACATATTTTAGAACCGTTTTGAAATTTGAAAAATCGATACCGCACTGGTTACACTTATAAACTGGTATTTTCGATTTTTTCAGTTCCGGCCCAGTTCGGTCCAGTTTTTTAGTATACTATATAGTATATATATTATAGTATATAATAATATAATGATAATATATTGTAGTATATTATAATATATATTATAATTGTATTATAGACTATACTGATATATTATAGTATATTATAATATATAGTGATATAGTATTAGTATAACTACTAATACAATATATTACAGTGATAATATATAGTTATTTATATAAGATTTTAAAATTTAAAATTATATTAATTAGTAATTTATCATATAATACAAAATTATTTTATATATAATTATATATAAATAAGAATTAAAAAATATATATATGAACTAGTTCAATCCGTTGTTAGAAAAAAGAAAACCAAAACCGAACCGATTTCGACTAGATTTGAGAAAATGGAATCGATACCGGACCAGACCAAACTCGGTACCAGATCAAACCCACTGGTTCGGTCCAATCCGATCCAGTTTACCGGTTTTGTTTTTCACCCCTAGTGTATGTGTTTATACGTGTGTTGTTGCTTGCGACATTTGCTCGCCATATTCAGTTGCATGGTCTCACCATCTTTGTTCGCCACCTTTGCTCGCCATTTGCGTGGTCTTGCATTGGAGTTGTTGCTTGCCATGGGTAGAGCCGTAAGTAGTTGCCCGTCATGCAACTTTGCTCGCCGTGTGAACTACTCAGGATTGTCTCGGTGGGAGAGGGAGCTTCCATGGGCTAGCACTAGTTAGGAGCTGGAACTATTTCAGTGGCGAGCACTGGTGGTGATGAACTTTAGTGGAAAGTGTTGGAACTTCGGTGGCGAAGAGCTCCCGTGGCGTTCAGTTTCTCAACCTATGGCGCGGAGGTTTGTAACGGGTGGAGTCTCCATGGTCGATTGCCAAAGGTCACGTGAGCTGCTCGAACGAGATTGGCGAGGTGTAGCTCGCCACGAGGGCAACGAGGAGTACTGGTGAAGGTGTACGTTGGCTACGTCGGTGGGTTGTAGACAACTCCGATGAGCAAGATGGTGGTCACCCGCTACTTCCCTCGGTCGTGGGTGGGCTCCTGTGCTTAGTAAAGTCCACAGTGAGTAATGGTTGTTGATAGATTTCTTTCGCACTGCGGGGGTGAGGAATTGTTGGAGGTAGAGGACCATTATGCTGGAGACAGAGGCTGCGGGCAAGCCATGTGGTGGCTGCTGACTGGCTCACTTGCTAGCGAGTTGTCATTGGGTGGTGCTGGCCACAACGTGTTGCATCCCTTTGTTCATCATATCCAACCATGCCACCAGGCGAGAAGCACTTCTCCAGCAACAGACAACGCCGACAACCACAATCGTGGGCACCAACGGTCTTAACAATCCCTGGGCGACTGATGGGTGATCTCCCGCTAGTTATTAGGTTCCTGATGGTGAGATATTGGCTATGAAACCCCCGTCAACTTTGTCCCGATGGTCTGCCTAGTGGCCGGTATTGTTCCGCACCACACATAGAGATGGCGAGCAACATCTAGATCCTCGTAGGGGGCTGTGCAAGTGCATTGTGACATGCACGTTATGTGCTCGTGCATGGCGTACGTCGCAGACGTACCCAATGCTTAGTGCACATTCACAAACCACCCCTCTTTCCTGTGTCCTTCTCTGTGTGTATATATATATTATATGTTCTAAATGAAATAAAATAATAGGTGCATAGTTGGATAATTTATCTGATATTTTACAGAGAAGATCTCGTGAACCTTAGAATTGCCCTCCTACTGATATCGGAAATAATGAAAAGTTGAATCTCACGGACGACGCCAATTATTAATGTCTAAATTCGCATAGTAGACCAGAACGAATGAAAGAATTATCTCTGGCCCACGATGGCGATTTAGGCTTCAATACGATGCTCTTCGCGTTCATCCATATAATAAATAATAAATAAGCGAATAAAAATAAATAAAGAGAGACATAGAAATTTACGTAGTTTGGTATAAAATTCTATATCCACAGGTTGTTTGGAGAAAAATTCACTATGATAGATGATTTTACAATCTCTCATAGTCTCACATATCGCTCAATACAATGAAAAAATTTAGTCTAGGCGTAGAAAACTAGTCATCCCGAGCCTGTCGAGAGTTCATCTTTCATTTGTAGAGATATCTTAATTTTATAGAGATATGTTTTTTTCCTTATAGTGATAGAGTGTAACTTGTCTTGTAAATTTTTTTTTTTAGAAGTCTGAACTAATTTATTTTAATTTATCTTATCTCTTAATTTTATATATATATATATTATTAGTTATAGGTTTTCAAACGACTGAACCAGTCAATTTAGTCATGGAAAATGATCGAGCATGGGGAACTGAATTCTTGGTATTAGATTTCCCACCGTACTCGCCCTAATTAGAATTGATGTCGTACATCTGGCCATACGTTTACCAAATGTGGAAGGGACTAATGCAGTGATCCCTATATGCCGATCTTGGCATATGCCTATGGGCTTGTTTGGATTCGCAAGTCATCTCAGCTCATCTCAACTTATCTCAACTCATCTCACTACTATTCATTACTATTCAGCAACTTTAACTCACAAATCTCACTACTATTCACAACTCATCTCATTACTATTCACAATCCATCTCAACTCATCTCAACTCATCTCAAGTCATCTTGTCTATGTGTCCTTTTTTTTTTAATATTAAAAAAAAAAAACAGACGTCATCGGTGCACGTACATCCCCGATCCCTGTAAAAGGGTCCTTTATAAAGTATCCCGAGACGTGAATTGCAGGTGGAGCCACTTAATTCCTTGAAGTCATTAAACTCGTCACTATGGATAAATTAATGTACCTTACACGTAGTTGCAAGCCTTCATATTACGAGGGTTGCATAAATTCTTCTTTTCTTTTGTCTTTGTTAATTGTTATACAGCTCATGACCAGTAAACTATATTCGCAAGTACGGCTGATAAGTACTGTATATGTTTGGGGTGGCTAAAAGATAAGCTAGCCAAGAGTCGAGATAAACCTTGATCTTTATAAAGATTGCAATTTTACTTGGGTAGGTCCCATGTTGAAGATTTTATACCCTGGACATAATCTGATAGGATTGCAAATACCTCGAAACGATTCAAATTCTAGAGATCTCTCAGTGGGAACCACCGGCGGCGTGTCATGCACATTCCACTTACATACATAATGACGGTGAAAGTATATATATATTCTTTCCAGCCCTCAAACCCACCAGGAGTCCAGACTTTCAAGGGTCCTGCACACGATGTTGCAATCTTTATAATATTCCCTTTCTTTCTTCCCATGCTTTTTTGACCACCTTTGTCCATACATTGAGATAGAAGGGAGAGTAACCCTAGAAGAGAGAGAGAGAGAGAGATCAGCTAGAGGGCGCTCTGGATAGTTAAGTTCTAGATGATTAGCTCTCACTAATTAGATTGTTTGGATTCGAAGATGACTTGAGATGAGTTGAAATGGATTGTGAATAGTAATGAGACGAGTTGTGAATAATAGTGAGTTAAAGTTGCTGAATAGTAATGAATAGTAGTGAGATGAGTTGAGATGAATTGAGATGAGCTGAGATGACTTGCGAATCCAAACAAGCCCTAATGGCCCAGATGGCATTTTGTCTTCATGATTTCAATAACGAATTACATTACACACCATCTATATAGTATAATTTAATTTTTAAATTTTAAAATATATCTTTTAAATTAAATTATGACACGTGAATGATGGACATGTAAAAACCTTCAAATATAATTATTCATTAATCGAATGCCATGGTTTGCCGACTTTGCTCGTGGATATCCAGAAAGCAGAGGTCTATCATGTGAAGAATCAGAAGTATATATCCTTGACCACCTTTTCCATTTTATTTTCCATCGTGTTACAAGTTACAACTATACCAACCATCACTTTGATGGAGAATTTGTGTCCCATATATTGCAGAAGGGCTCCTGGATATAAATATCGGGCTGTTACGGTTTTCGAAAGGCTAGGTCCCCTATTACTCTCTAAGCTCGGGCCCAAGACTCCCAACAGAATGAGGCTTGGGAAGCCCAAGCCCAGAAAAAAGCTCTTCTGGCCCAAGGCTCAATTAATGCATGGATTGGGTTGACCTAGAATAAGGGCCTGAAATGATCCAAATCCGATACGTGTATGAACTATGAGGTCCAATTACGAAGGAAACGCAAAACCCCTCCTCACTTCCTTCTCCTCCTCGGTCCCTGTACACATTTCCCTCTCTTTGCATACACGAGCGTAGCATCTGTGATTCCCTCCCCATCTCTCTATCTCACTGAAGCCGCTGAAGATGTCGCTGAGAGTGCTGAATCCAAACGCGGAGGTGCTGAACAAGTCTGCGGCACTGCACATGAACATCAATGCCGCTAAAGGCTTGCAGGACGTCCTCAAGACCAACCTCGGCCCCAAGGGCACCATCAAGATGTATGTATTTTGTTCTCTAATATTACACTCTCTCTCTTTCTCTCTACATGTTTTTCCTAATCTTTTCTCTGATTTTCTCGCGGTTTTTTATTTCCAGGCTCGTTGGTGGGGCCGGTGATATCAAGCTCACTAAAGACGGCAACACTCTCTTGAAAGAAATGGTCAGTTCCCTATTTCTTTTCTGCTCTCTCTCTCGTAAACCCTAGATCCTTATGATTCTTCAAGTTATGGTACAATCAGTTCAGCATGTTGTACTACACTTCCCTGCCGCGTTTTTGGATTTTTAGGAGACGTTTGGATTCGAAGATGCGAATCCAAACGTCTCCTTAGAGTTCTTATGTTTTTTTTTTTGGCATATAGATTTTAGAGTTCTATTCATTCGTTTACGTAAATTCCAAACTTTATTCCTTATGTTAAACCAGTAAGGCTTGGTTGATTGTTCAGGAAAATGTTTTTATTAGTATATTATGTTTTATTTTTGAAAAATGTTCGAATCACACCTGTATCATAATCACGACGGGTTTGCAGTGTCATGCGATTGCACTGACAAATTTGCTTTCCCTGTAATGTTGATTGGGAGTGCATCTGGAGCCTTGTGTGTGTTTCAAGTGTTGGCTTATATAGTGGATTTGTAACTATTTTAAATTCTAAATGTGAAGAGGATTCAAAATGATGGGGTTATGTTTTCTCGACTTCCAAGATTCGCTTGGCTTCTGCACTTTGTTTCCTTTTGAGTTCCGAGCGTAGCAAACAATCATAGATACTAATATGTTTTTTAACTTATTAAAAGGTATAAACAATTATATACACGGGATGGAAGCGGTGAAGGATGTGTCAAATAGAGAGAGGATAAAAGGTATGATTTTAGTTTGCATAGAAGGACACAACAGAGTACACGTGGCAGATTCTGATTAATTGGTGTTGGCCACAATTTAAGTAGGATTAACGGTTAGTTTATTTAATTCTTATCGAGGACATTGGACTTTATAGAAACAGAAATATTTCCTGAATCTCAGTGATCGCCAATTACAACTTCCTCGTGGGCATGTAGCTGCTCAACACATGTTTAAAATTTGTGCACAATTAGTGGTTGTAATAAACATGCTACTGTGTGTATCTTTCTAGATAGTATTTCGTTGCTTATGTTTTATCAATGGTTGCAGCAAATACAAAACCCTACAGCAATTATGATTGCAAGAACGGCTATTGCCCAAGATGACATCAGTGGAGATGGCACAACTTCTACTGTGCTCTTTATTGGCGAGCTTATGAAACAATCAGAACGTTACATTGATGAAGGTCGGTGATACGAATCAGAGTAAACTCACTGTCGTATTGAGTCGTCTAAAATGTGAAAGATAATTTGTGGTTCTCATCCACCCTTATTTTCCCCTTTATTCTGCTCCTTCACGCTTTCTTTTATGTTCTATTTATTGCTCTGATTGTTAAGGATTATCGGAGGAATAGAGCAATGTGAAAATCCTTTGCTAAGGGGCTATCTGTGGTTTACCATGATGGAACTGTTACCTTTTTTTCCTTTCCATTTCTTACATGGGAATTACGGCCTTTCACTTCATTGTCAACAAAATGAATGCTTATGAAAAAGAATTATCAACATACTTAATCGCTGAAGGCTGTCCAGAATGTACTTTCTCTGTGTAAAATCTCCAAATTCAACAAATACCATGAATAGGAATCAATAATATAAACTTATACAGTATATTTAAAAGGCTAACCAGAATTGCTATTTTGTTAAAAGATGAAATATCTACTTGAGCTCCCCATATTTACTTTGAACTTGTCTTGTGCTAGTATCACATTCTGTAAATGTAATCAGTATTTTAGCAGCCAGGGTGGAAAATAAGTTTGTGTTGCCAAGTTTTCCTGACAGAAAATAAATAAATAACCTTGAGAGATGAAAACATTTTGTCCAGGAATGCATTCTGTAAAAATGTGTCCTATCAAAACATTTTTCTAATGGTTATGAGCTTTCTCATAAAAGAAAAGCTAGGAACGTGTTATTTTTTTCTTGTCTATCCTTTATAATTTATATTTTTGAGACTGCTTGTTCCAGGAATGCATCCCCGTGTATTGGTTGATGGTCTTGAGATTGCTAAAAGAGCAACCCTTCAATTTCTTGAAAAATTCAAGACTCCTGTGATTATGGGCGATGAGCCTGACAAAGAAGTTCTGAAAATGGTAGCAAGGACAACACTCAGAACTAAGGTAACATGTAATTTCACTTTTCTTTAAATTCTGCTTTTAAAAGGATGGGGTGGAATGGGATTTGGTAATTTTTTCAGTAAAAAATTAGATGAAATAATTTTATCAACATAATTTTCCTTTGTCTTTTCAAATGGTATTCTGATTAAATAGTGTCTACCTCCTCCACTCTTTCTCTTCCCCAAATAAGGTGGAAGGTAAGGCCATGGGTATTGTGCCATACAAGTTATTGAGTTGTATTAACCTATCGGGATTTGATTCTGACACACTTTGTTCCGTCTACAGTTGTACGAAACACTTGCAGATCAATTAACTGACATTGTTGTTAATGCGGTGAGTTTTATGCTGTTGAAGTTGATTTATGGCTTCATGAGACTGCTAATTGGACTATTTAAGCTCATAAAGAAAAATTAGGCTATTTCAGCTCCCATGTTTTATTATGTTAGCTGGATTATTCAGTTAGAAGTTTGTGGTAGACCTTTGCATATGGTGTTTAGTAACCTATTTTTATGTGACAGGTGCTATGCATTTGCAAGCCTGAGGAAGGCATCGATCTGTTTATGGTGGAGATAATGCACATGCGTCATAAATTTGATGTTGACACACGCTTGGTATGCTCATCTTTTACAGTCGTGTATAAGTGTTTAGTAAATACAGTCATCATTATGTGATTGTTTTCAGCATTAATTGGAGGTTATCTGCTATTCTGAAACTCTATATTTTTGTATTTTTTTTGGGTTGGGGCCCTTGGGGGGGGGGTGTGATGGTTGTTCATACATCTGCTGTCTAATTTGTGCAAAAACATATTTACCTGTGTATTTACTTTTTCTGGGTAATGTTGTTCCAATTTTGTAAATAAATATTAAAGCTTGGGGAAGAATGTTACAGTGCATCTATTATTTTTGGCAGTTGAACTATTT
This sequence comes from Juglans regia, assembly GCF_001411555.2. Classification (NCBI taxonomy): domain Eukaryota; kingdom Viridiplantae; phylum Streptophyta; class Magnoliopsida; order Fagales; family Juglandaceae; genus Juglans; species Juglans regia. The sequence continues at coordinate 3,266,631 of NC_049910.1, read as the reverse complement.
GCCAGTTATTGCATGTTTCATTCAATGGTGCCTTCTTATCTGATTGTATTTTTAGAAAGATACTTGCCACTCACGATAACAATTCCATTGCACTTTTACCACATTAATTTCTGAATGGTTCCTTTATATGGTGTAAGTTTAACAATAGATTTGCTTATATCTATGGTTTACCTTTCACTACCATACAGTTTCAACTTATGTTAATTTGTAGGTTGAGGGTCTTGTCCTTGATCATGGCTCCAGACATCCCGATATGAAGCGACGAGCTGAGAATTGTTACATTTTGACATGCAATGTCTCTTTGGAGTATGAGAAAAGGTGAATATGGAGAAGCATAAATCAATTAAAGAAGAAAACATGTGGAAAGTCATGGAGGATTCTATTTCTTATATTTTGAATATTGATATTTGTCTTGATTATTTATACACATTAATATGTATGTAGCTATTGTTTATCAAGAAGATATAAACTTCCTTTGTATACTTCTCGTGTATACTTACTGTGTACTTGGACTATGCCTTCTCTTCATATGAATAAAAATTCTTGATTACCTATCAAAAAAAGGAGAAGATAAAAATAAGATAACATAATCGAGAAGTAGAAAGATCTTTGTAGTATCTCATATTTTGTCCTGACACATTTATAAGTGTGGAGCTGCTTTCATCCTTTTTATTTCCTTGTTGATCACTTAGTAATTAGTGATTCGAGTAAAGTTATAGACCTTTTTTTGTACATTAATATTGTCTGCCATTATCAATATTGTTTGTGGACGTCATTGAAATAATAGTTTCCTCTCAGTGAAATAAATGCAGGCTTTTTCTACTCAAGTGCAGAGCAGAGAGAGGCAATGGTTTCAGCCGAAAGGCGCCAGGTTGATGAAAGAGTTCAAAACATTATTGACCTGAAAAATAAGGTAGTTGCTTCAGACTGCGTCTTTGTTTCCACCATATGCAGCATATAAGTGTAGGCTTGTAGCATCTATGGTGTATGATATACTTATAATTTTTATGGTTCTATGCAGGTTTGTTCTGGTAATGATAATGACTTTGTTGTCATTAATCAAAAGGGAATTGATCCCCCATCACTTGACCTTCTTGCAAAGGCAGGGGTAAGTCATGGACCATTGATGTTGTCTAGTTTCCTATTTATCGATTCATTAATAACATGTTTGTATTATTGTTTAGTGTGTTTTGATTGGTCTCTGTTAGTGCCTAAATGGATTTAATGCTAGTATTAATTATGGCTACCTTTTGTTGTAATATTCAATCCCCACTATGTTAATAAAAAGTATTTTATTTTTGCCATCTGTTAAATCCACTGATTTTCTAGATAATTGCACTTCGGAGAGCAAAGAGGAGAAATATGGAACGATTGGTTTTGGCCTGTGGAGGAGAGGCCGTAAATTCTGTTGATGATCTAACTCCTGATTGCCTTGGCTGGGCTGGACTGGTCTACGAGCATATCCTTGGGGAAGCAAAGTATACCTTTGTCGAAAATGTGAAGAACCCTCATTCTTGTACAATCTTGATAAAAGGTAAAACTAGTTTTGTAGCTACTTGGCCAAGAGGCTATTGCAGTGACATCTGTTGGTGCTGCTTGTATGATTTGCATTATTTCTTAGCCTTTGGTAAATAGTCATGATTTAATCCTCATCACCGCCTTTGACATTCAGGGCCTAACGACCATACAATAGCCCAAATAAAGGATGCTGTTCGTGATGGCTTGAGGGCAGTCAAAAATACTATTGAAGATGAAGCTGTTGTCTTAGTGAGTTTCCGCTGTAGAAGCTTCTTAGAACTTGCATGAAGATTTTTAAATTTCTGTCACACTGATTTAATAAATAATTGTTAACTTCCTCAACAATGTTTATTATAATTTCCTTGTTAGAATTAACTAGGGCTGCAAACGGTCCGGTCCGGCGATGGACCGAAAATTTTCGGTCCATCATTTTTCCGGACCGGACCGGACCGAACACCTAAAGGGACCGGACCTCGGTCCGGTCCGGCCTTTTTTTTTTTTTTAATTTTAAATAATTAATAAAAAAATTTCTTTAAAATACTAAATTAAATTAAGTGACTTATTAATGTGGATTATGTAACAAACTCAATAAAAAAATATTTTATATGGTCAATGATAATAAATTAGATGAAAATTATATTATTAATTTATATAATTACTATATAATTAACTAATTGATATTATATATTTATTAATTCATAGAATATTAACAAGTGTTAATAGCATATTTAAAATTTTATATTGTTAATAGTGATAGGTTAGATGAAGATATATATAAAATATTGTTAATTTATAGAATATTAACAAGTATTAATAATATATTTAAAAATTTATATTGTTAATTGTACAATTATTATATATAAAATATATATAAAAAATATATATTTTTTATTTTTCATTTGGTCCGGTCCGGTCCAAAAAAACCGTGGACTGTGCACCGGACCGAATGTTTTCGGTCCTCCAAAATATGGACCGGACCTGACCGGTCTAAGTCTCGGTCCGGTCCGGTCCGTTCGGTCCGACCAGACCGTTTATCACCCCTAGAATTAACTCTAGCATGTGTAGCGAATAAAAAAAAATGTACATACCTCTTTGTACATTTTGAAATGGCCTGATATTTCTTGAGGTTAATGTTGAAAATGGTCACAAGTGCCCCAGTATAGCACTGTATAGGTTAAGAATGAAAAAGAAATTGATACAAAAATGAAGATGATAACTAAAACCTTACGGATCTACAAAGATTAGTTTTTCACGACCGGGATGAGCCCATGTGTAGGCTTGAATGCAGTTTAGTGTTAACTAATTCAACTTTGTGTCAAACATAATTTGGCCCGAAGATGTTTTTAATAGCACTTGCTACAGGACTTTGGGCAGTGAGGTTTATCAGAATGCCTAAAAAAATGGGACTTATTTGGCGTGTTTTCATTTAGAAAAATACCGTGGAGTTATGGGATTATGCTTGCTCAACTAAGGTTTGATTTATAGACATGTTGCAGAGGTTCTTTCAGATGTTTAAAGGGATTATTTGCCTTGTGAATCTTTACTTATCACTTTGTTTGCAAGAAGTATGGTTATGCGAGTTATAACAAGGTTGGGTCTTACTCACTTATAAAAAAAAAAAACAAGGTTGGGTCTTGCTTGGTTAGACATGCTGCACGCTATTGATTGCACTGAACATCACTTATTGTCTACAATTTTGTAACCTTTACCCATCCTTGCATCTGTGCTTGTCAGAAATAGCAGATTTTCTTATTCTGCTGATTTATATTTTTTATGATTAGGCAGTTTTTTGTCTTTTATTTAGGGTGCTGGAGCTTTTGAAGTCGCAGCCAGACAATACCTAGTAAACGAAGTAAAGAAGACTGTTCAAGGGGTAACAAATTGTCTACCAAAATTTTCCATGCTCAAAATTATTTAGAAGCATTATTTGTCTTTCTAAACGCATCTGGTTATCTGGTTATACAAACTTGGATCAGCGTGCTCAACTTGGTGTTGAAGCTTTTGCTGATGCTCTTCTTGTGGTGCCCAAGACATTGGCTGAGAACTCCGGGCTTGACACTCAAGATGTGATCATTGCTCTTACGGTATACTTTCTTTGAAACTTATTATCCATGTTCTTTTATTTTTTATTAGAAGGTAAAAACAGTGAAGAATAAGCATGTTTGAGCTTTGTCACGCCATTGGATATTCAGGGAGAGCATGACCGGGGAAATGTCGTGGGATTAAACCAGCACACGGGAGAACCTATTGACCCCCAAATGGAGGGTATTTTTGATAATTACTCTGTGAAGCGCCAGATCATAAATTCAGGGTATGTGGGAATTATTATTAGAATTTCAATAGCTGTTGTTATTCTCTTTCAATGCCCCTTCTTATTTATTATATAGTTTGCTTTTGGCAGTAAATTTGATTGAGGAAATGTTCTTACAATCCTTTAATTTGATAATCTGAATCTTGCTATCTCTCTCTCCACGTCTTGTTTTCTGAAAATGATGACTGCCTCCATGGATGTTAATCAGTATCTTGTTCATCGTTTGATCTCACAAGGTATATTACGTGGATATTTAAGAATGGTAGTGTTCTCCAGTGTGAACATTACATATATCAAAGGAAGCATATGGAAAATTTAGTTTTCTTATTTTTCAAGTTGTGAATTTTCAATATTTGCCTGTGTCTTCTGGTTTTTCGTAAATGAGCAACTGTGATGTCGCTTGCAGGCCTGTAATTGCATCTCAGTTGCTATTGGTGGATGAAGTAATTCGTGCTGGTCGTAATATGCGGAAGCCGACTTAGCTCACAATATGCTTGAGGATGCACGTTATTGTCATCTGCAGGGTTTTCTTAACTGAATTTGTATGAACTTACTTGATGTGAATGGAGGTTTTTTTTTTTTTTTTTTTTTGGGAGGGATCTTTGTTAGCGAATCTCAATTTGCAATTTGCAATTTGCATTTGACGTGGGATTTTGTCTTGAATGTGTACTTTGTGCTGTAATCATTGTTTCTCATGTTTCGTAGTTATAATGGGTCCCTCTCACGAGTAAAGCAAACCGACATTATTGATTTCGACTTTCATTTGGAAATTTGATGGTGCCAATATCTGTATATATGTGGATGCTTGTGCAGCCCTTCAAAATTTACGAGTATTATCTGGTTTCGTATGGTCGGGAAACTGCCAGTTAAGGGAGATTGCCCGTCACCAATCAAGGTGCAACGCCACTGGAAGTGATGTTGTAGGTGTTAATTATGTCTGTACCCAGAAAATCTTTCTTTGTCGGATTTTTTCCTGTTCACTCTCACTGGATCTACCAGGACGGTGACAAGCAGATTTCAGGACTTGGGGTTTGTGGCTTTGGAGTGTTTCTGGTGCATTCGAGTATAAAGACGAGGTCTTCTGCCTTGAAAAGCGACCTGTCTTTGGTTCAAGGCAAGACCCACTTTCCCGGTCTAAGCTTTCCGAGCATGAACTTGTCGTCCGATTCTACTCTAATCAATGCTTCAGGGTATATAAATGGCAACTAGGAACGTGTGACTCATCGTTTGGAATTCTGAAAGGCTACCCCATACGACGTTAATCGGTTGTACACTCTTTATGTTTGCAGATAAATCATAAAGGGTTCTGGTTGGTTCTAGACATGTTTGTAACCCTGGGTTTTTACCGACGTAAAATTAATTTGGTGTATCTGATTGCCTTGGTCCTAAAGAAAAACCACCAATGCGAGGGAGACTATTCTTTGGGAGCTAGAACTACAGCCACCTATTGGCCTCCTACGCATACACACGCCTCTATGCCGATCTCCCAGAACTCCGATCCACCCAAGAACCGACACGGGCCTACCAGTGGCAACTTAATTCTCGCACATTGTCCCATCGCGTGGTGTCCAACTTTTGACTATCCCTTTGAGAGCCTATTTTCATCTCCTTTCATCGACTGTCTTATTACACTCATCGTCTATGCATACTTTTCTGCTAAGGATTTTGTCTGCAGTAGACAATTCACGGCGGTCAAGCCCTTGGATTGCTTCATAAACTCTCAATATGTCAGGCAACCTTCTGGATCTTTTTGAATCCATTTCTCGTTTAATTTTATTTTATTACACAACTATCATCACTGTATTGAGATTTTTGGTGAAGTCCATATCTCCTCCTTTTTATAGTTTGATATTCTATGCCTCAATTGACTGCAGAAAACGAAAAATAAAATCCACACTTAGAGCGTGAATAAAGGAAGATAACGGTATTGACTCCATTTCTCAATCGTTCAAAGTCTTAGAAGCAGCAATGTTGTCTTGCTGTAACTCAGAACCAAATAGAAGTGTTGTTACCAGAATCTTGAATAGATTGGACCGAAATCCCAATCAGAAAAACTCCATATTGATCCATAATGTTCTAATACCTCGGACTAATCCCGCCTTTACACCTTACATTAAACAACAAATTGTACAGCACTTTGACTATAGCATAAAATGGATGCTATTCAAAAGAATGAGCTTAGACTTCTCCTGCAGATCCCTTGCCGTCCTGTTGAAGCATGTATTCTCTCTTCATTTCTTCCAAAACAGCATCATTGGTGCTGCAAAAGCCAAAACTTGTAAGATAATTTGAATATTCATAGTCACAAAGGTAAATAAAGTACTCCCCATTTTTCTTTCAATTTACCCTTTATTTTAATTCCATTTCCCCTATATACAGGAACTATCCAAACAATTAGGGATAGGTTTTGCATGAACATACAGCAGTTTTCATGTCTATTTAAAAATGCTTTCTTGAAAGCTCAACCAGGACAAGTAAAAAACCGCATGGAAGCAATAACCAATCTACAAGTAGAACTAAATTTAGAATAAAGACATGACATATATCAGAATCTGAAGTTCTGAATTAGGTTTTGAGTCATACATACAAATGCATACAATAGCCAGTTGCAAGTGAGCTAAATTGATGGGACAACACCAGCTCGTATTAATCTTCATGTAAAAACTGGATTTTACTCATTGAATCCTTACTTATACTGATGCTTGTGAGAAATAGGCCAAATGGGGAAAAATAAAGACCACTTAAGACTAAGATTGATTTTGCAATTTAGAGATTTGATTGGGCAGAGGAACCATCTTTATATATGCACATGACATATGACATATGCAGCATAGTTGAGTACAACATATTTAAATGTCATGTGGTAGTGGCTTGTCTGATGTTCCAAAAAAAGGTTCACTAATGGCATCTTAAAAAAGAAAAGAGTGAACCTTTTTCTCCCCGCACGGGGAGGTGCGGGGGGAATTCTTTAGTTTTCCCTCTCAATAGTTTCACCCAACCACACAACCAACCTATTTTAGATCACGTCAGAACTGAAACACCAATGATAAGGTTTCCCAAGCATAAAAGAAACTTTGATTATATTCATTTTTCACCAAAGAGCCTTTATGGAGTCATAGAGTTGGAAAGTTCAATATTGTTCTGCACCAAGAACCAAAGTAGCTTTTCTGGCCTAAAAAATGAAGTTAAGCATTCTGATACTACTGTGTCACACCATTAGACCACTTCTATAACGATTAAAATGCCAAGGTCACTATGTACTTGTGATCAGCTAGAAGCTAGTATCTAGAAACATTTTAAAATTTTAATACAAGAAACTCTAAAGCCAAACGTTATTATCGAGTTAAAATCAGCTAATGACAAATATTTATCCATGTCTACTGATAAAAAAAATATCCATCCATGTCACAACTGTAAACCATATATCACAGGATGGCTACATAACAGGCTCAAAGGCAACTTAAATTTTAGGCTATGAAACTCCATAGGCATGCCAGTGTCCTCCGTCACATCTGGAGTTGTTATATCAAATTCAAATCTATAAGGACTACAACCCTCTTCTAGTGGTTCTCTACGAGCTTGTGAACATCATTAGCCAACCAGCCAAACAAACAAAATACTTGGGCCCTATTAATCACTAATGTATGCTTCTTCTGTATGAGGGTGAAAAATATAACCCTATTACAAGAAATCATGCTTACTTAACACTTCAAAAGCAAAGTAAAATCCTTCAAAGATTTTAGTCTATTTAGAGGCTGGCAGGGTCCTCTAATGGCAGACGGGAATTACAAGCAAGAGGATAATAGCATATATACCAAAAACTTGAAAACAATGAGATGAAATATTGATACAAATAGCTTATTTCTGATATCCACAATCACACTCACTATTGATGAAGGCAATCATTCAACTCTTTAGCTTGTTTCCGACATTGCCAAACAACAGATAATGTTCTTCCCACGGCGCATTGAGCATACTTTGAAGCGTACTGGTCACACTCCTTTAGAGCCTTCTGCTTCATTTTGCTTCTTAAAGCTGATATATTAGAAATAACACACACGTGTTAGCTCATTCACGCCTGCATTATAAACATAAAAAGTTCCAATCTGAAATCTCTAGCAAACATAATAATCTAATAAAGAATATAAATTACATAAATATGTATAAAATATAACATTCACGGCAAGTTCTTATTTCATAAAAGCAGAAAAAGAACATTCAATTCCGCCTCAGTTCACTTGATTGTTTATTGGAACAGCTAAACATGAGATAATAGAAGAACCAAGCGAAATCAACTTTTGCAATCAAAGCTTTCAAATTTATAAATGTGGCGAGGAATAATTACACTAAGCATCCATAAAAATGAGAAATCAGAGTTAGTGAAAGCAAGCAGGGGAGGAAGGGTTAGGGTTTTAAGTGAAGAGAAGACATTATTACCTTCTTCCACCTTCTTCTTGACGTGATTATCGCGTGCTTCCTGTACGTATCCCATTAAGAGATGGAGAAAAAAGCTTTCTAAGTCTAGCCGCTCGGTTGCTCTCGAGTCCTTATATATTTCCAATACCACTGGCCTCGCCCCAGCTTCTCATCATACTCCAATAGGCAATAGCTGAGGGAGTGCCTCTGCGAGTTTCTTTCAGCGACGTATGCCCAAGGTCTGCGCATTTCAAAGAGACAGAAGTGTTGTCATATGGCAGATGCCGCCTGGCCCGCCCAGGCATAATACAGGCTTCTCTGCAATCTGGGCCGAGGGAGCAAAGCCCACACCACATGGCCAATGGCCACTCCATAAGAGAACATAAATACGTGCAGTCTCGTATATTTCTTTAAAAAAATAATAAATATAAAAATAATATATAAAAAATAATTTTATAATTTTATAATATTAAATTTTAATTTTCTTTAAATAAAATACGTTAAAATTATGCATTGTAAAACTATATCTAATATTATTCTAACGAAAGATAAGATTTAATTTATTGTATTTTAATCGATCTCATTATGCATCCCTTCGTTATTTTTTTTCCTTTTTTGAGATTACACCTTTGAATATTTTAATCTGAAACTATAACTTTATAATAATTCTCTGTGATATTAAATTTGATAAAAATATATAAAACAAATATTATACATCCTTTCATAAAAATAACTAAAAAATTGATTTGATTAAGGGTGTGTTGGTGCATGGTGCAAGATTATCTCGACCTATTTTAAATTAATTATTTTTTTAATATTTTATAAAAAGTTAAAATATATGTTAACTTATGTCATATATTTAAATACATCTTAATTGATCAATAAAATATATTCAAATATCTCAACTTATTATTATTTATATATCAATTTAAATCATCTAAAATTATCTCAATATTCAAATACAGAAAAAGTCAAGTCATCGTTATAATTTTATTTAGAATGTCTTCATACGGGTTACACTATTAATTATCGTGCATGACTTCGAAAATTCGTTGTCCTTCATTGGAGAGTTGGACTCTACTCTGACTTCCACCGAATGTTGGTCAATTGCCAACTCAATTATATCATAAATGCATTGATGCGACTTTGAACTTTCCACTTTATACAACTAAATTCTCAAACCATTCATTTATTTCTTCTAATAATGTGAAATAATTGAACAAGTATTATTAGTTTGAATGGGACTTTTCTTAAACCTTTTTTTTTAGTGTGGATTCATTCCGCATCACATAAAAATAAAACTTACAATGTGCTTTTTTATTTTTTTAATATCCACGATAATGCGTTTACACTAAAGTCAGGCTTTTATGTAATCTTAGCGGCAAAGTTGGTGCAAAAGGGGTAGCAAAACATAAAATAGTGAGAGAAGAATTTGCTTCAAGATGTGTTACAAATATCATTTTATTTAAGATAATATTCGTCCCCACCAATAACGATATGCACACGGATTATAAGCGAATTTGTCTATAATATACAATGAAGCTCAAAATAAGTATATTTGTCTAACTGTGTTATGTACATATGAAATTAGATTTTGAATAATAAATACTCTCAAATTTTGTTATTCAACCAAGATATTAGAAATATGTTATCTGCAGAACGAACAAATCCTAGTAACAAGTTTTGAATAATTAAAATTTTTGTGAGTGAGAAAATTTCGAAATTGCCTTATTGAACTATATCATCCAATTCGTAGGCCATTAAGTCTATTTATAAAAGGCCAAATGATGACTTTTCATTTTTTTGTAATCTGATACGAACAAGTATATCTATCGTGCCTTTTACGAATGATGCAAAGGTTGGACTTGGTCCAACGGTTACCTTGCTTTCCTACCATCCATCTCGCATAGTTCGAAATCTGACTGGTGCAACTTTTGGCATTTTATTTGCCATTGTGCCATTGTGCAGTGCTATGCCTTTTTTACATGAGTTATAGGCAGACTCTCCATAAATCAACAAAAATTTCTCATTTGAAGGAGGCGTGGCTCAAAACCAATCAGTAAATCTAGAGCTTCAATACTACTAAGTCAGTTAAAGGCTGATGGTATCCCTATAGACCCAAAATCCTATAAACTTCATAAACTTTTCATAACTTTTCTCTTCTCAAAATAATTCATAACTTTCAAAAATAAATCCTTAAAATATTAATAATAATAAATATAATACATATTATTTTAAAAATATTTCCAACAATACGGCGTTTGCTCAAAATATGTACTGGTGTTTTTGCTCAAAAAACCTACATCTAAATTTATACCCGAATCTCCAAATGCATACAAGTTGGTTTCTTCATCCAACTTTCAATTTCGATGCCACTCTATACTCTTCACATATGATTGACATGGCTGTCAGTTATTATAGTTTAAACTTTACCCACACCTCCCAACTCTCTTTTCTCACTTGGAAGAAACAAACACAAAGATGTTGATTGTCAATCAGTGCAAGGATAATTAGATGTGATGGTATAAAATTTTTGTAAAATTGTTTGAGTTAAGATACTTTATTGGGTATTGAAAAATGAGAAAAAAAATTAAATATTCTTAGAATATAATTTTTGTTTTGAAATTTGAAAATATTGTTTTTTTTTTATTATTTGGAAATTTAGAAAAGTTGTAATGAATAAATAAAAATTTTGAAAATTTGAAATTGAAAAGTGTTTGTATTTGAATGATACTTATGAATAAAATTTTTAAAAAATTATAGATGAAATAAGATGATTTGTATTTCCAAACATTCTCTTAAGGGATGCATGACGAATGAGATGAGATGATAATTTTATGAATAGTAATAAGATAATTTGTGAATAGTAGTGATATAGTTTTAATTAAGTATTAATTAGATTTTAAGAAATAAAAGAGAAAAAATTAAATAAAAAATATTATAAAGTTAAAATATTGATGTAATATAACTTTTTAATATATTTTTATTTTTTATTAAAAAAATTATAATAATTAATTTAAAAATATTTATATTAAAAAAAAAAAGAATCCATCTCGTCCATCCTAACACCCCCATTGCAAGAAGAGCGGGTCATATACTCTATCTAACTTTCCTTTATCCTCCCTTTCATTTTGAACTTCTGAAGATGGAAAATTCATCATTCAGCTACGTATAAACTATAATCTCACCAAATATAAGGCTTCGTATAATATCAGTTTCTCCATTTCTCTGGAATCAATCCACCCGATATATATTTTTGGGTGTGAACTGACTGACTCGTACTTCTGACCATTTATTTAATTTTAATTTTATTTTTATTAAGCATATGTGATGTCATGAGTAGAAAAAGTTAAAAGAAAAAATCAAAAGTCCGCGTTCGACCGAACAAAGACGCAGCGATGACGTGGCCGGTGGCCCCAAGGGGTTTTGACGGTCAACGCCAGCGTGAAACGCAGTGCCGGTGTGCACAGACGCTCTCATAAAAGCTCCCACGGGATTCTCCGCTACCCTCCAAATGTCGCCTTCTTATTGGGCCGTGGCAACCTTTTTTAAGCACGACAGCACCTCCCTTCCTTTACCTTCTCATTTCCGTCTCGTTTCCATCTCTCGCTCTGATTTCACGCTCTGAAAGAGAGGCCGAGAGGATCCTCTTCGCGAACTCGGGAGGTAAGTTCTCTCACGCTCTGATGGGTTTATATATTGTGTGTATTTTTCTTAGGATTACGGTAAGGGTTAGGGTTAGGATTACGGTTAGGGTTAGGGTTAGATCTGGTGGACTTTTGTTTGTTTCGGCGTTTATATGTGATTCGTCGGGTGGTTATTCGAGATCCAAGTTTACTTTTCGCTCAATTGTTTTATTATCCAATAGGTCATTTTTTATTTAGTTTCAGTGAATTTGGTTGGATCTGCAATATTTGAGCTGTTTTCACTTATAAAGATTTGAGATTTTTTCATGCTTGTTGATTTGACCGTTATATTGTTGGCTTGTTTTGTTCGCGGGGAAGTGTCTGAAAAGAGAATGAGAAAAATGATCAGAGTTTGAATAACCCTTTTTATTGCGGTTCAAAATAGTGAGTATGATCTCCCTTACTAAAGTGAGTGTAAAATGACCTTTCAGCATAGTTTGTGCAATTTTCGCTTCGTTCGGAGAAATATTATCTTTTTGGTTAACGGAAGTGTGATCTGATCTGTTGGAAACACGAAGATTTCTGTCAACTTTTGATAATGCAGATCCCGTTTCTTTATTTTCCGCATATTTCAGCAACCATACATTTGAGTAATTGTCTATTCCTTACCATTTTTATATAAATGATAACGGATTTCTAAATGTCTAATGATTGATCATTCCAAGTCTTGGCTTTCCTCCCCATGCTTAATCCATTTATTAATCTGAGGGATATCTTTATTTTAGCTCCCAAAAATATGCTCTTTTATCAAGTAGCTATTGCTGTTTGATTCAGAACTTGTAATATCTAGGTCATGATATTAATAACGTTGCTTTGAATTGACTTGCAGATTAAAGTAATTTTTTGGTATAGCAAAGATGTCGCCAGCTGACTCTTCACGCGAGGACAATGTGTATATGGCCAAGTTGGCCGAGCAGGCTGAACGTTATGAGGAAATGGTTGAGTTCATGGAGAAAGTTGCAAAGACAGTGGATGCCGAGGAGTTGAGTGTGGAGGAAAGGAATCTCCTCTCGGTGGCTTACAAGAACGTGATTGGGGCCAGGAGGGCTTCATGGAGGATCATCTCTTCCATTGAGCAAAAGGAGGAGAGTAGGGGAAATGAAGAGCATGTTACAATCATCAAGGATTACCGGGGAAAGATTGAGTCCGAGCTGAGCAAGATCTGTGATGGAATTTTGAGCCTTCTTGAGTCACATCTCATTCCATCGGCCTCATCTGCCGAGTCAAAGGTGTTTTATCTCAAAATGAAGGGTGACTACCACAGGTACCTGGCTGAGTTTAAGACGGGAGCTGAAAGGAAGGAAGCTGCTGAGAGCACCTTGTTGGCTTACAAGTCTGCTCAGGTAGGTTTTTTGCTGTTAGTAGGTTTTTGGGCTTACAAATCTACTATGTTAGGTTTGTTTGCTAGCTACATACCTGGCTAAGGCTCTTATATTCATCACTCGGTTACAAAATGTTTTAGTATTTAGGTGTAGATTTGTAATTGGGATTTATGAACCTGCTCATGTTCTTTGATACAGGACATCGCTCTGTCTGAACTTGCTCCTACTCACCCAATAAGACTTGGGCTTGCACTTAACTTCTCTGTATTCTATTATGAAATTCTTAACTCGCCTGATCGTGCTTGCAATCTTGCGAAGCAGGTACTTCTACTAAACTGCTTGTATTTTTTGTTTTGCTGTTGTTTGTTTATGGGTATAAATTACTAGAAGGTGCATGGTTTGCACTTGTGAGCCCCAAATATGCATGTCAGCAGATTTGTGAAAATTGTAGTCAATATTTTGGCTGGATCAATAAATGCTAGCCTCAAATATACATGTTAGTAGGTGTTTATGAAGCTTTATAGGTATTAGTAAAATATTTATTCTTGTTATGCCTTGTTAGATAGATTTCCCGCAGTTACCTGTCGTGAGTTCCTTTTACTTTTTGTAGTCCAACTGCTCTGTTTGGTTTGAGTTGGCTTCCATCCAACTATTTAGTAATAATGCTTTCAGATAACACCATTCTTTCTTTTTCGTTTTTTAAGTTGAATGACATCTGTAAAATTTCTGATTAGCCAGGAGAATTTGCTGAAATCTTGACATGAAGGATTAAATCCAATTACAAGTTTGGATGTCTACCGATTGTGTTAATCTCTATTGTCTTTTATTCTCATTTTCTCCCCTGATAATTTGGTAGGCATTTGATGAGGCTATATCTGAATTGGATACATTGGGTGAGGATTCATACAAGGACAGTACGTTGATCATGCAACTTCTCCGAGATAATCTGACTTTGTGGACTTCTGACATCACGGTCTCTCTCTCCCTTTCTCTCTGTAATTTTCTGTGCATGTTTATACACACTGGGCACCTATATGTATCATTTGATGCCAAAATATTGCCGTCCAAACCTGTCATGCCATCATCCTGAACATAAAACAGGAAACCCCATCCAACTCATACTTTCTTCTAATGTGCTTTGCACTTTCCAGTTTAAATGTAAGCTGGTCTGAGCCTGGTTCGACTCTGAACCTTGATTTATCTGGGTCAAAAGCATCATTAATAAACAATGATTTCAACCAATACTGAGACCCGACAAACACAATTATGGGTTAGGTGAACATAGAAATTTGTACCAAACGTTGCCTGGTCCCAAAGTTGTTCCTCATTGCATCAGCATCCCAATATCAAAACTAGTGGTGGCAACATTGACAAGGTTGGGTTTTCATGATTCTGGCCACGGTAGACGTCAATCCAAGTTGTACCTTATCCATTTGGAGTGGGTGCGTGGGGTGCACACTGCATATGATTCTTGCCTTCTCAAGTTCTCTCTGTCGATTTTTTCAGTTTTCCTTGATGCTTTTTTCTTTTGTCTTATTGTAGGATGATGCTGGGGATGAGATTAAGGAAGCATCTAAGCGTGAGTCAGGTGAGGGGCCGCCCGCACAGCCACAGCAGTGATAAGTTCATAGGATATGTGCTCTTGTACTTTTTAATGTTGAGACCTTTTACAAAGATGGCATGTGGGTGGTTGTGTTAGGATTTCGTAATGAACTGATGATCTTGAGTGCTTACAGCAGCACTCGGGGTTGAATTGTTCCTTCAAATATGAATGTGCTTTTAATTTATTGACGAGAAGAATGTGGTTTGGTGTTTTGTGTTAATGTGGTAATGATTTAGTGCCAAAATTGGTGCCTTTTTTTTTTTCTTAAGTATCAGGTGCATGGCAGTTTTGGTCTCCTCCTTGTTTTCACTCTGTTCTTGCTCTTTTGTTTTTGCGCATCTTTACAAGAAACTCTTGTCGAGAGCTTGGACATCTCTGGGATCAGTCGAGTTTTGCAATGGACAAGACCAATTAAAAAAAAAAAACAATCACCAATGGTCTGGGCCTCTTCCTACCGCCTTGGCGATGTAGGTTGTGTTTGGATGTTGAAATAAGTTGAGTTGAGTTGAGATGATAAAATATTGTTAGAATATTATTTTTTAATATTATTATTATTTTGAGATTTGAAAAAATTAAATTGTTTATTATATTTTTTGTTGGAATTTAAAAAAGTTGTAATGATGAGTTGAGATAGATTGATGATCCAAACTCATCCGTAATGTACACCCATCAAAATAATGGGTGTGCATAAACCACAAAACAAGAAAACAATTAATATAAAATTTCAGTACAGCTGAAGCTAAAGTTGGTGGTGGAATTGAACTGAATCCAAAGCCACAAGGATATGACAGTATTCTCTTTCTAGTGGCGTTAGTGCGATTACCTTCCCTTCCGTTGCCTGAGGCATTGCCTTTATCTTCTTTTATCGAGAAGGATTTTGCTGTATAGGGTCGTTGAAGCGTCAGCATCATAACATTGCTTTTTTTAATTTTCTTAACAAGAATAACTAGAGAGAGAGAGAGAGATTCTAATGATTAAAGATGTTCAAAAATGTTGAAAAAAAAATTAGAAAAAACAAATTTCTGAATACACTAGCAATTCTATTTAGGCATAATAGTTAGAATTTAGTGGGTATAATGAAGAAGAGAAATACTAGGTAGATCGATGGTCTCCCGAGCATTTGCACCGATGGGTGCATTTTTATTTTTTCGTTTTTTTTAAATATTAAGAAATGTATTATATTATTATTTTTTCTTAAACATTAAGAAAGAGATATTTCTTAATGTTTAAAAAAAAAAAAAGCAATTTATGGTAATCGGTCAGTTCCATCGGTAGAGCTTGGTTATCCGTAGAACTGCCCAGCTGAGGCGATAGACTCGCGAAGTCACCTTTTCTCCACTGTAATGAGAGTTACTTACGATGAAGAGGGTAGGAACAGCAGTGGTACCTAGACTAGCACAAGCCATCCATGGCCACCTTTGATCTTGGGTGTGATGCAGTTTAGCATTAAACATATTGGCTAGCATAGCAAAATGCCTATTTTGACACATAATTATGGCTGCCCACTGCACCATTGATTTTTGGAGGCTGCTCACTGCGTCGGTTTTAGACTATTTGATGGATGCGCCAATCTTCTAATAATCTTAGATTTTGAATTCTAATGATGGCTCCAAGCTCTTTTCTTCCTATTCCTAAACAGATCCTGCCATGTTCTCTATTTGCTACATCGTGTAATAGTGATTAATTTTCTTATTCTTGATTTGATTTTCGTTAAAAACAACAATATTTTTTTTTTTGTACTTACAATTATATATATATATATATATATATATATATATATATATTACATTATAAAGGGAAAACTTATCTTCTAATTGTTTTCTATATTTAATGCTGAAAATAAAGGAAGAGGGGTAATTAACAAAAAACCCTTGAAATTAGCGACTTGAGTCTCACAAATTAAATCTATCTATTTAAATGATATGGATGGTGTGCTCTTAATATTGACTTGAAAATAAAATAGCTCAATGTATATATTCGTATGTATTTATATGAGAAGCTATACCATCAAAGGGAATAGATTATGAAATCTATTTCCAGTTCTCCCGATTTGTCTACACTTTCATATAAATCTTGAATAAAAATCATCAATACATGTACAGATCAATTGTAACTTATTCTAAAATAAAAAATCAAATGAATCTTTTTCCCTTTTAAAACAGCTCTTAAACTGTTAAAATTATTTTTTTAACTCTCAAATTTTAATTCAAAACTAGGGGTGAGTGGGTGGCCTTGTCCCATCCGACCAAGGGCGGGATAGGGTGACCCGCCCCGCCCCGTTTATATATACATATAATCATATAATATATATATATATATATAAGTATATATATAAATAATCTAGGCATGAAATTAAATCGTTTCATGTTTGGGTTTTTTTACTTACCAATAACGAAACGACGCCGTTTCGTCAATGGAAAAAGGGCATCGTTTCGTTATTTGTTTAGATCCCCCCACGAGCTTACCCTACCCAACTCAAATCTCTCTCTCTCTCTCTCTCTCTCTCTCTCTCTCTCTCCACTACCTTCTACAATATGCATCTCCATCGCCTTCACCGTCATTGTAGCCGTCACTGTCTCCGTAGCCTTCCGTGATTTCGTCTTCATCTCTGTCGTCGAAGGTAAGAAACCCTAAATCTTTTTTTTTTTGATAAGTAGTAAGAAACCCTAAATCTACTTTAATTTTTTGTGATTTATATTTTGTGGAATGGAGATTGGTGGAAGGATGATGTTTAATCGGAGATGGATGATGAGATTTTGTGAATTGTGTGTTGTGGAGACTTGATTGTGCATGTGGTTTGAACTTTGAATAATTGATGAACGATGTGTACTGTGTAGTCATGTGTGAATTTGTCTATGGTTTATTTTTTCATTTTTTTCGAAATACACTAAAATAATTTAGGAGTTTCAAAGATTGAAATCCTTAAATTAATTTAGGGTTTCGGATTCTTTGAAACCCCTAAGTTATTTTAGGGTGAATTGAAATAATTTAGGTATTTAATTTAATTAATTAATTGTATGAAATGTCTTATACTTGTGTGTGTGTGTGTGTGTCTTAATTTTAATGTACCCTATGCACATGCTAAGCGTCTCTTCCAGGATGTATATTGAATAGACAAGAAATAATTTTGAATGAGTTTGGAAATAATTTCAATGTATGCTAAACTATGAGAACCCCATGAAGGGATAACTTGTACTGTGCAACTGTGCTTATGCTTGGGGGCATTCAAGTGACTGCCACACCTAAATTAATTTAGGGTTTTGAAATACCCTAAATTATATATATTTTGAATCTAAACCATTTTCTCATCATCAAACCAGCCCTTCTATTTCCAAACAAGAAATTTGAAATTTTTACCATATTTGATATTTTTAATTTGGGTATTTAATTTTTTTATGTTTGATGTTTTTAATTTGGGTAATTTTTTTTTTTATGTTTAATGTTTGTAATTTGAGTGTTTCATTTTTTTATGTTTGATCATTGATGTTTGATCTTCCAACTTCCAATATATATGTTAATGCTTGGATGTTAATTGTTTGTCATGTTGCTATATTTGCTATAATTTTAGATTTATTGTTTGCTTGAGTTCATGGATATGCCACTAGATTATAGTGCAAGTTCTCCTTTCTATGCCCAGGGTACCCCTACCCCTACACATACCCCTACCCCTACTCCTACTTCTACTTTTACCCCTAGCCCACCACCTACTCCTACGGCACCTTGCCTTGCCCCCAAGCCCAACAAGAAACCTGCTTCCATAGTTTTGCCTCATTTCACAAAACTAGAGGGTGGTGACCCCAATAACTCCCAAGCCAAGTGTAACCAATTATGAGAAAATTTATGGATGCCACTATAAGAAACATTGCACCTCACAATTAAATGTGCACTTAGAAGAGTAATGTAAAAAAATCCAATATTAAAATCATTACCTATGCCGAATCCTAATGACCGATCTATGCTCATCTGCCTCATCTTCATCTCAAATTCCAATGGCCCAATCTCATCTTGGTTAGTACTTTTAATCTTTTGTATTTTAATTTTTTTAATTTTTGTTTCATTTTATAACTTTATAATTTTAATTTGTTTTATTTTTAACTTATTAATATTTTAGGTTTTATAACTTATTAACTTTTATGATCTTGATTTTCAGTCTCACAGCAGTCGACACAACTCACTACTCAGTGAACTTATCGCCACAACGCCATCCCAAATTGATCAAATTGAAAAGTTATGATTTTGTTAATTTACAATTAAGTGTAATGTTACTACAATAGTTAATAGTACAATTTGTAATGTTTAATATTTTTAGAGGAGTTTGTAATATTGTAATAGTTTATTAGTTTTCTTAATTTGTATAATTGTAATAGTTTAGTGTCTTAGTGATGACTATTACTTACTTAGTTAATAATTGAAACTTAGTATATAGTTAATAGTTCTATATATATATATATTCAATTTTTAAATATATTTATTTTTCTTAGTTAAATTATGGGCCCAAAGTGGCCCAAAACGGATTCTGGGCCTAAAAATAGATGATGGGTCATTTAGGGCCTATATAATTGAGTTGGGCCAAAGGTTTAGTATTGGAGTCCACCCCCACCCCCGGCAAGCGGATGGGGTACCCCACTCCAGCATGGACGGGGGTGGAGTAGGGGATACGGGGAAAAATTTCCCATCCCCGCCCATGCGGGGGCGGGGAAGTAGGGGGCAGGTAGCACCCCTATTCAAAATTATTGATCAGGGACATGTTGCTTGGCATCTCATTTAACAATCATGCTATATATATACTTTGCTTTCCATTTGACAAGCACTAATAAAAATACTTTTCTTTCATTTTTTTTCCAATAATATCTGGCAAATGTCAATAAAAAGGCCATTTTCATTCAATAAAAAAGCCATTTTCATTCAAAGAAAATATGAAAATTTGCAAGGAAATGAAAAAAAAAAAAATTCACTTTTATTCGTGGTTGTTAAAACGGGTTGTCAAATGACTTATAAGTATCATTTTCCATTGACTAATTTTGCAACTGAAGAAAGAGTGAAAAAGTTTTTTTTTTTTTGGCTTTTTTTAAGGACCAAAATCATCATACATGAAAAGAACAAGATTCAAACATTAAGTTCCGTTTGTATTGAGAGATGAGATGAAATGGGCTGATATGGTTTATAATAATAGTGAGATTTATAAATTGAAATTTGTGAATAGTAATGACATCTCAACTCTTCTCTTAATTCAAACCGACTCTAAAACAGAATGAACGATTCAAACAGTAGAGACCATCGATAATCAGTCCTAATATTTTGTACGAGAGAGAGAAACTTGGAGGTGGTGACAAGTCCCTATTTACACACTCCAATAAAAGGGAGATTCGTAAGCTGTATGCGGTATTTACGGTAAAATTGGACTGATTATTGGAGTGTGTAAAATGTAAATAACATAATCAGTCCAGGGATTTGAGGAGAGAGAGAGGGAGAGAGACCTGCATCAGCGATGACCGATTCTATCTTAAACTCCACGGACAACTTACGCGTTTCTATCTTATTGGAGGGTGTAAATAAAGATTTATCACAGATCGTGTTTGAAGTTTCTCTCTTTTTGTAAATTCCATTGGAGATCCTTGATTGGTGGGTTCTTCAATAGCTATCAAGTCAATATTTTTTTTTTCTTTTTTTGGTTAAATATCCAAGTTTGTAAGTCGAATTCAAACTGCTCAGGAATAACTTGCTTCCCTCCTAATCATGCCTTTGAAACGTGTGGTACTACAGACATTCCTGGATAAATCAGCAAAATATAAAATCTGTGACATTTGTCTCTATACCAGTGTGTGCGTCACAGATCAGAGAGAGAGAGAGAGAGAGAGAGATAGCAAGAGAGAGCCATTCCATTCTGAAGGCAGAAACAACAGCATGCACGTGAATCCCAAGCTATCAGCCAATCTTAAACCGTGACAGAAACAAAATATAGCATTAAGCTAAGCACCATTAACAGCAACACAAAAAGCCCAGAAGGAAAACAATCACCAGAGACCCAATCCCTTCCTTGAGTGATCATTTTTCTCCTCTCAGTCACACTCACTGACCCTGCTACCCTCCCTGAATAATAGAGAGAGAGAGAGACAGAAAGACAGACAGACAGACAGACAGACAGAGGGAAGAGAATCTCCCCAGCCTCCAATGATATTCTTTACCCAATTTTCCTTTTTTCCAACTGTTTCTTTAGCACCCTTTGAGATGAGTTAGAAAGATATTGTAAATTCTTGGTTTCTGTTTACCTCTCTGCCTTTTCTTTCTCATCCACGACAAGCATCCACCTTGCCTGGACATTTCCCCATCTTTCTCTTTTCTCTCTTCCTTTTCCTTTTCTCTTTTTGTTTCTTCTGTGTCTCTTGTTTCTTTCACTTCAACCTGCATCCCCATGTACACTCACATCATATGACATATTTGATTGTAAGTTTCTGAACTCTATAAATGGTCTCATTCTCATATACTCGGGTAAATTAGGAAATATATTTACTAACATATGAGCTTTCCACAAAAATTCATTACTCTGTGTTGTGGCTTTGGTAAGCCAAGGTAAAAGTACCATGATCGAATCTATTGGAACTAGGCTTTCAATTACATGGTAGATGGTAGAAATGGAGTTGCAATATAACAGTTGGATTTAGGTTAGGTTAATGTCAGGGACCACTCCTGTCTCATATCATGGCGTGGGTAACGCGATGATATGAACTATTGCGCAACTCTCTAATAAAATATTATTTCATTTGAATTCAAACGAAAACGAAATTCAAGTAGACTAAAAAAAATGAACTTTTATTAGATTAATGTGTTAAAGTTGTGCAAGTAGTTGTGTTTTTATATCACTTTTAAGACATCAATACTACTGCAAGTTTTCTTAATCAGTGTTGAGGCCTAATTCTGTTGTGAATGCAGACTCCATGACAGCTCAAATGGTCTTGGTGCGGTACAATCATTTTTTGATGCCCAGTCCTGAAACGCTCGACTACTTTTCCAAAAAGAAGAAAGGAACTAAAGCAGTGGTATGGCATCCTCATTGAGAGACCCAAAATACTTGATATAAATAAAGTAACCCAAAATCTAATTCATTTGTATTCAAGAATCTCCTCTGGCTCACATAAAACAAATACAAACGGATAGGACAAGAACAGGGTTCAAAGAGATGTCCATGTAAAAGTAAATTTAAATGGAAATTCTTTTACCTCTTTCCAAACTGATAATGTATTAGGTCCTTTTCCTTCTCCCCCGACACCCCCCCCCCCCAAAAAAAAAAAAAAAACCAAAGAAAAAGTAGTACCTAGACGGGTCATCCTCCTTTTTGGCTTCTGAAGAAAAGCTAGATTGCCAGACAAATGTTCAACAAAGACATAGTCACATAGACAAACAGGACTGTATGGCTGGAAAGCAGGCTATACTTGTAGGAGAAACTTGAAGGGGCCAAATTGGGGAGACGTATGCATGTACGTCAAAAGCAAAGGACTTGCATATATTCTAGTAGCCCCCCCACCTTGTAAGGGTACAGTATAAATATACGACACCTACCAGGAAATTCTGATTCGATTGTCCCATCTTTCAAAAAGCACAGTAACTTTTTGAAAATAAGACCAAAGACCGGGGAGGGGGGGGTGCAAAATATTTGAACACAAGACCAAAGAATGACTGACATTAGGCTGATAGCCAGAGATTTAAACCCAAAAAGGGGTCTAACATTAGGCTAAATAATTTGTCATGATCATGAAAACCTATGTTGAAGAAAGGACGAGAATTGTACATCAGAGATTTAGTTCGAATTCTTTAACTACATAAACCATAAATCTGCTAACTATGAAATGGGACAATGAAACTATCTTTCCTGGGCTGTTTACTTCAGTTATTTTCATGCTAGTGGAGAGTAAGCATCCTATATTATCACTTTCATTGTCCCTACTGACAAGTTTGGTTGTCGAGAAAATAGTGGACCCAAAACTTCCCAGCCCCGGCTCATCCTCCACAAAAGAAAAGATCTATATTCTAGGATAACATAATTAAATTCTAATTTGTTAAAAATTCAAATGAAAAATCTACAACAACATACCTCTCCTTTGGTTTTAATTTTTGCATTTGAATGAGGTGAATCTGCATCTTCTAGTCCATATCGGTTCATTGCTCTCTCTATAATGGAAGGGGTCGAAGCAGGGCTTGGACTGCTTGAGCTAAGATCAGGCAGTGTGCTTTGAGTCCCCACATCTCTAGTCATACCCTCTGCTTTATTTTCTAGAGAGAGAGAGAGAGACAGACAGACAGAGAGAGTAAAAGTTTTATAATTCTCATTCAACTCAAAAAAATCTATTCAGGGCGCGCACATTACAATGCAACTACGAGGCAAAGTGTTCGAACCTGGAATTGGCAATTGGAGTACCAAGCCTTCGTGCACAGAAGTTGTAGGCTTAGTTTGGAGTTGTCGCGAATGGGAAGAGTACATTAGAGGTGCAGACATGGTAATTCTATTTGTTAAGTTACGAAATGATCTTCCACTTAGTGTTTTAGCAGACAAACACTCCACTGGAACCTCGCCGGACAGTGGGTTGCATATATATTTTTCTGCTTCATTCCACTTGGAGTTCAAAGCAAACCCTTCTGGCGATAAGCATTCCCAACAATAATAGCCTGACCTTGCCTGCAATGCTGCATAAATGCCTTACCATATATATCAAAAGCTAAGAGAAAGTAGTAAAACAACAAGAAGAAAGATATACCGCATGATAATCGCGATTGGTTCAATGCGTACCTTTAAGAGCAGTGGTAAATGAATATGTTGAAGGGTCGATTTCATCTTCGAAAACAAAAGGGAGGATTTCAGAGAAACGGTGAATGAAAACCAAATGCTGCGTGAAAGAAGAGCGCGGTACGTACCTTTTAAGGAGTAGCCAGGTGAAGAAGCAGTGCTTGAAATAGTTATGTTTGATCTGAAAGACCTTGTATCTTCTCTAAAGCTTCTGATGTTTGACGCCGAAAACCTTCTGGAATTTGTGTTTTCGCGACTGATACGGGCTTTGAGGTCCCATTCTCTTAAACTGAATTCTGATTCATCTCTTCGATGGAACTGTTCCATGGTGGAGGCCAAGAAAGTGAGCTATGACTGGACTGGAAGGCTCTTACATGCTCCAGCTATACTCAGTTCGACTAGTTTCACAAGTGTGTACTTTTATAGTCACTGTTTGCAACATTACCAAAAGATGCCTCAAATAACTGTAAGTCTGTAAAGGTTGTGTGTGGTTTAGGCAAGCTTTCTGATCAGGGTAGATAGTTTATACTTCATTAATTTTCAAAGGAAACATCTTTGTTACTGATACTACTACATATTCAAAATGTTCATTATCCGGATTCACTCGTGACTTGATCGCGACAAAGTGGCATGCCACATGCATCTTGAGGAACTAGGGTCATTTTCTGATGTGTCTTGTTGCAGGGTCATCCACTCTCTCTCTGCATAAAAGTGAAAGCGAGAGGTTTTGTGAAATTTTGCGTGATTGGCCTACGGATTGGTTAATAAATGACCATTCAATTTGTGGGTCACCATTTTCTCTGCAGCATTGCTCAGAAAAAGGGCTCACACATCAGAATGTCACAAATTTTCTTGTTAGGACTGCTGAACAAAGAGCCAACAATAGAGTAACAACACATACGTTGCATTAAATATGTATTTGCAATAGTCCATCCAACTTTGTGGGTTGGAATCGTTGGATGTTGGTGCAATAATATTTTTTTCCTTATTAGGAAGCTCCTTTAACGGACTAGCTATTATAGGTGGGGAATGTGATTGTGCATTTTATGGACAACGTAATGAAATCGACAGATAAAAATGTTTAGATGATGAGTACGTGTTTCACCGATGCACATTCTCGACCTCCTGCAACCAAAGAGTAATCGCACCCTTAACAATCATATTGCATACAATGTCTGATTCTCTAAAACGGAAAATCTTTTCCACTGGGAAAATAATAAACAAGAAAGAAAACACCGTAGTGGCTACAAAGTAATGCATGTGCTGCTTTTAAAACACCGGCCAGTTGCTTCGGAAAGATTGAAAGAACTTCAGGATTGTTGCAGGATTTAATGACCAAGAAAAATCACTTTCTAAAAAGAACAATCTTTTTGCTGCAAAATGTTCAAGTTTGCAACAGACTGAGGCCAAAGCCAACAGACTTTAGTCCCGACAAAGATAGGTTCCCTCAAGACAGCTCGTACAAGTTTTGAAGTTAACAACCCCACGAAATCTTGGACACCACTAGAAATCTTTTTGAATATTTTTGAATTCAGGAAGTTTGCAGCTCACTTCCCTCATATGACCTCATCATCTCCGGGAGACACTTAGATGTTGACACGTGGCAAAACTAATAAGATCTTCTGATTGCCACTGTTTCAGGATAGGATATGAGACAAGTTCATTTAGGTAGATATTCAATTAGGTTATTTTCAGTGTGGGCTGGAAACAGGAAAAAAAAAAAAAAGAGTGGATGGTAATTTGAGGAAAGAAATTAGGGAGTAGAGGAGGTGGGGGACTCACTGTCTGTCCGTGTACTGTGTGGGTGCTTTGGAGGGCTTTTTGGAGCTTTGCATGTGCGTGTCATCATCTCTGTCAAAACTGAGTTGAGGTCCTTGAGGATGGAGGTGGAGGTGGAGGTCCTCCTTCAAATTATGTGGAGTAGCAGCATGGGTGGCCCAGCTAGGGATCATCATGGCCGACACTCTGTCTCATGCGTATGCAAGGTACGTTTCATGAAAGGGGCAGGTTCTGTAGGGGGGTCGGCTTGGGTCCATCTGCTTCATAATCTCTAATAGTTTTTTCCTCTCTCTGTTTTTCTTTTCCTTTCATTGAGAGAGATTTTATTCATAGATTTTATCCCTACCTTCCTAGGTATTTGTTGTTAGGGACCCCGGTCTAGTCCCTAAACACTTGCCTTGCTAAGCCAATAGTAACCTTGAGATGACCGAGTCCAAGTCCTTCTCTTGCTTGGTCCACGTCCAATGTAGGTCAAGATGACCAATGTGTCAATGGGAGAAGATGTATTTCGGCTAGAATTGGTAAATGATATTAAGATTGGATGATGTAAGTGTAGGGTTGGATGATGGGTGATGCACGAGCATGAGGTATGGTAGGGTTTCCCGACTTGGCAAAAGGGTAATGGCGGCTAGGGTTTATCAAATTAGGAAGGTAGTTGGCGGCTAGGGTTAGCTCAATATGGGATGTAGGTGTGGTGGCTAGGGTTGCCGAAATAGGGTAGTATGGGATTTAGGAAAGTTTCCTAATGATGATGGATGCAAAAGGAATGTTGGGTGGCGGCTAGGCAAGTCCCAATAAGGCAATAGTTGGCCGAATGGGAATTGACCTACCAAGTGATGCAATTCGGCTATGACAACCAAAAGGGTTAGGGCAACTTATGGAAAGTTGACTAACACTTGTTATAGTCGAAATGATGATTCACACGGATTGAGAGACCAAAAATAATGAAGAACTTCAAGAACAAATGTGGAACTCCAAGAACAATATATAGAATACTATTGCTCTCGAATGAACTAAAATGACACAAGGATCAAATGAACAATCAAACCTTGATTCACGTATTGCACAAGGAATGATTAAGCTACATAAAATGATAAATCAATTTGGGATTCACGGATTGCACCCAAATTGCCCAAGTGCTCATGCACCGAAGATGATCTCTCAAACAATGTTCTCTCTCTAGAGTTTTTGCCAAAAGATGGAAATGAAATGACTAGGGGTCCTATTTATAGGTTACAACTTGGAAACCCTAAAATGGTCCCTTCAAAGTAAATAACAAATAATCAAAGGACTAAATAAGTAAAACAATTAAAAGGGAGCCATGGACTAAACCATGGTGTGACATGCACGGACCCAAGGTGGGTTAAGTGGTTGCATGTTGGTTGGTTGGT
This sequence comes from Juglans regia, assembly GCF_001411555.2. Classification (NCBI taxonomy): domain Eukaryota; kingdom Viridiplantae; phylum Streptophyta; class Magnoliopsida; order Fagales; family Juglandaceae; genus Juglans; species Juglans regia. The sequence continues at coordinate 3,239,826 of NC_049910.1, read as the reverse complement.
CCATGGCTAAGTGTTGGTTCGGCATGGCCCATGTGGTTGGCTTGGGCGTTGGCTGCATGGCACGGGCTGGAGCCGTGCGCTGGATGGCACGCCTGGATGGCATGCCACTGACCTGCTCCGCATGGCACGGGCTGGAGCCGTGCGCTGGATGGCACGCCATGGGGCGTGCCACTAGCCTCGCTGGTGCGCTGCAGGATGGGCGTGGGCGTGCTGGCATGGGCGTGCTGGCGTGCGACAGGAGGAACCAAGGCTGTGCGGGTGCGCGGCATGGTCAGCCTGGTCGTGTGCGCGCGCGCGCGGACTGGCTGGTCTGTGTGGCGCATGGGCGTGTGCAGGGCCCTGCGGCCCACTGGTGTGCGCACGGGCCTGCGCACTGCGAAGTGCCTGGGCGTGCGGCCCGCTGGGGCGCCTGGTGCTGCGCGCATGTGCGCGCGGGCCTGTGCTGCGCGCCTGCGCGCGCTGGCCTGTGCTGCGTGCTTGTGCGCGCTGGCTTGTGCTGCGCGCGCTGCCGTGTGTTTGCTAGCCTCGCTAGCCCGCATGCTGTGAAGGCATGGTTGTGGGTTAACCACGGTGCTAGTACCCACCATGGTTAGGGTTTGTGCTGCTCCCCTTGAGGCCACTCGACGTGGGGGTCTAACAATCCCCCTCTCTTTAAGTATATCCTTGCCCTCAAGGATAAATTGAGGAAACCTTGCCCTTATGTCATCGTAGTCCTCCCAAGTAGCTTCTTCCTTTGGAGCTTTACCCCACCTTATCAAGACTTGCCACACACTTTTTCTCATGGTCCCTCTTGAAACCACCCTATAGTTGAGAGCTTCCCTTGGTTGTAAAAGCATTCGGCCTTCATCATCAAACCTAGGTAGCTCATCCACAATGAGGCTCGGGTCCCCAATTCTCTTTTTTAACACGGTTACATGGAACACCGGATGAAGTTTGGAACTTGGAGGAAGCTCCAATCTATAAGCTACCTCTCCCAACCTCTCAAGTACCTTGAAAGGCCCATAGTACTTCTTGGCCAACTTCAAATTAAGCTTTTTCCTCAATGTTCTTTGGCCAAAAGGTTGAAGCTTCAAATACACATAGTCCCCTACTTCAAAGGAAACCATTCTTCTACCCTCATCGTAATACTTCCTCATTCTTTGTTGAGCCTTGGCAAGCTCCTTCTTCACCTTCACTAGGATCTCATCCCTAGTTACCAACTCCTTTTCGACTTCTTCATTCTTGGCCGTGCCCTTTTCATAATTTACCAACATAGGTGGTGCCCTCCCATAAACAACCTCAAAAGGACTTCTTTGGATGGATGCGTGGAAAGAAGTATTGTACCAATATTCGGCCCAAGACAAGTACTCACCCCACTTTTTTTGTTCCTCATGGCAAAAACACCTTAAATATTGCTCAAGTGTTCTATTGACAACCTCCGTTTGCCCATCGGTTTGTGGGTGGTAAGATGAACTTGCCTTCAACTTGCTACCTTGTAGCTCAAATAATTCCTTCCAAAAGGAACTCATGAAGACCCTATCTCTATCCGAGATAATACTCTTGGGAAACCCATGGAGCTTCACCACGTGATCAATAAAGGCTTTGGCCACACTCTTGGCCGAATATGGGTGGGTAAGAGAAATAAAATGGCTATACTTGCTTAGCCTATCAACCACCACAAAAATTACCTCAAACCCGCCACTACTAGGTAACCCTTCGATGAAATCCATACTCAAATCCTCCCAAATTAAGTTTGGAATAGGCAAGGGTTGCAACAAACCGGTTGGTGGCCTTGTCTCATACTTAGACTTTTGGCATACATCACACTCGGCCACAAGTGTCTTCACGGCTTTCTTCAATCCTTCCCAATAGAAAAAATGCTTAATTCTTATGTAGGTTCTCAACCACCCGGAGTGACCTCCCTCTTTACTATTGTGGAAGTGATCAAGAACCTCCCTTCTCAAATTCGGTACATTAGGGACATACACATAGTTCTTGTAGTAGATTAGGTCATCTTTCAACTTGAAGCCGATTACCCCATCACCTTGAGCTTCTAAAAGCTCTACAATCTCAATGGCCCTCGCATCAAGCTTGGTTGCCTCACGGATCTTGTCCCATATCCTCCATTCGGCCCCACTCAAGGCCATCAAACTATCATCATTCTCTTCATATACTTGCCATAATGTTGAGCTCCCTTCTTTTCTACTAAGTGCATCCGCAACTTTGTTCTCTTTTCCGGGTTGGTATACAATGTCATACTCAAATCCCAACAACTTGACAAGAAACTTTTGTTGTTCCGGGGTTACTATTTTTTGTTGCAACAAGTGTCTCAAAGCTTGTTGGTCCGTGACTATAGTGAACTTCCTCCCCAATAAATATGGCCTCCATACCTTCACGGCATGAACAACCGCAAGCATCTCTCTTGCATAAGTGCTCCACGCTTTCTTCATAGGTCCAAGGGCTTTGGAGATAAAAGCTATTGGCCTCTTCTCTTGGACCAAAACAGCCCCTATTCCATCCCCACTTGCATCGGTGTAAACCTCAAAGACCTTCTCAAAATTAGGTAGGGCTAATACGGGAGTAGTGGTCATGGCTCTCTTCAATTCCTCAAAAGCATTCCTTGCCCCTTGGTTCCATGCAAAATTATCCTTCTTCAACAAGGAAGTGAGTGGCTTAGCAATAAGCCCATAGTTCTTCACAAACCGCCTATAGTAGCCGGTTAGTCCCAAAAATCCTCTCAAGGCCGAGACATCATTGGGTAATGGCCAATCAACCATGGCTTCTATCTTCCTTTGGTCCACCTTGACCCCTTCACCCGAAATGAAATGCCCCAAATATTCGAGCTCCTTTTCCATGAAAGCACATTTGGATGCTTTGATGAAAAAATGATGCTCCTCAAGAATTTTCATCACTATCTTCAATTGGGACTTGTGGTCTTCAATGTTCTTGGAGTATACCAAGATATCATCAAAGAAAACCAAAACAAACTTCCTCAATAAGGGCTTGAAAATGGTATTCATGGCGGCTTGGAATGTGGAAGGTGCATTACACAATCCAAACGGCATCACAAGGTATTCATAGTGCCCATTATGCGTTCTAAAGGCCGTCTTGTGCACATCTCTTTCTTTCATACGGATTTGGTGGTATCCCGCCCTCAAGTCAAGTTTAGAAAAGATGCTAGCCCCGTGCAACTCATCTAACATCTCATCAACGGTAGGTATGGGGAACCTATCCTTGATGGTGGCCTCGTTCAAAGCCCTATAATCCGTGCAAAATCTCCAAGTACCATCCTTCTTCCTTACCAATAAGACCGGTGAGGAAAAAGGACTATTGCTAGGCCTTATCAAGCCTCCTTTCAACATTTCTTCCACTTGCCTTTCTATCTCTTCTTTTTGGAAATAAGCATACCGGTATGGGGGAACATTCACCGGTTTGCCCTCATTCTCCAAGGCAATGGAGTGATCAAAGACTCTAGAAGGTGGCAAGGTAGTTGGCACCTCTAGAACTCCCTTGTGGTCCTTCAAAACTTCTTGGACCTCCACGGGCAGCAATGACATGTCATCCCTCTTGCTCCCGTCTTCATTTTTCTCAATCTTCAAAAGTGTCTCTTGCTTTGCTAGAATAATGGCAAAGCAACTAGCTCCACCTTTACATAATTTTTCAAACATCAAGGCCTCACAAGACCTCACCTCCTTGGAGGTCAAAGCTGTCCATAACTTCTTTTTGGACCCAATCCGAAATTCCATAGTCATCTTCTCATAGTCATTAACAACTTTGCCAATGCCTTTGAGCCATGCATTACCCAAAACTACATCAAGTCCCACTAGTGACAAAATGTGCAAGTCCGCCATGATTCTAACTCCTTGAACATTCATCTTAACCTCTTTCACAAGGCCCTCACACCTCAACTTGTCCCCATTAGCCACTTTAACATCAAAAGGCTCAATGGTGCTCGGTTTCAACCCAACTTTGGTGACTATGTTGGCGTTGATGAAGTTATGCGTTGAGCCACTATCCACCAACAAGGTGACTTCAAATTTCCCAATCCATGCCATAACTCTCATGGAAGTGGGTCTTTGGATTCCGGACATAGCATTGAGTGATAGCTCGGCTTCTTCTTCTTCCTCCTTGGTTTCATTCTCTTCTTGCTCGGATTCATCTTGTGAGGACTCTTCATCCTCCTCTTCTTCAATCATCAAGTAAGCTTTACCCGATCTACATGCATGTTCCTTGCTCCATTTCTCTCCACATTTGAAACAAAGGCCCTTTTTTATTCTTTCTTGGACTTCCTCCCTTGACAACTTTTTAATTTCATAAGGCTTTGGTTTGGAACTACCCCCTTCCACTTCTTTTCCTTTCCAAGGAGTTTTGGTTTGCAAAGGTTTAGAAAATTTGCTCCCCACTTCCTTGGAATGGCGTTTCTCCATATGGGTGCTTTCTTCCAACACTTCGGCCATTCGCATTACCTCTTGTAATCTTGTGGGTTGCTTCAATTTTATTTCCTTGGCAAGCCAAGGCTTCAAACCGTCTACAAAAGTTCCAATCAAGGCTTCTTCGGTCCAACCCCTCACCATAGTTTGGAGTTGCCGAAACTCATCTATGTAATGGTGCACCTTTCCTTCTTGTTTCAACTTGGCCAATTGTCCATGGTGATTGACAATTGGTGATGGCCCAAATTGCATCAAGAACTCTTTTTCAAAGGCCGTCCACCCAAGTCGTCTCCTTTCTTGGTCATATTGGTCGCGTAGCCAACGCCACCACTTGCTTGCTCTCCCTTCAAGATGAAAACATGCTGTCGACACCCTCTCATCTCTTGGTACTTCATAGACACGGAAATAGTGGTCCACTTTGTCCAACCACTCATATGGATCCCCCCCATTGAACTTGGGGAAATCCACCTTTGGTCTCCTTGGTCCCCGGTCATGTGCCCGGTTTCCAACTCTATGGTCGTAGTGGTCTTCTTCATGTCTTTCATCTCTATGGCCCCTTTCTCGTTCACGGTTGTGACGTCTCCTATGGCCATGATCATCATGTCCATTACGCCCTCCATGGCCTAAGTCATACTCGGCCTCATTTTGTTCTTCATGTCTTGGGACCTCATATCTCACGTCTTGAGTTTCCCTTACTATACTCGGGCTCCTTGAGTGGTGGGTATCATTTCGAACCCATCTCTCCACGGCTATGTGGTCATTTTCCACTCTTCCCCCTCTTCTATACCCTTCTCTTGGGGGTTCATGTCTAGGCTCACGCACGGATCCGGATATGCTTGTTTCCACTCCTTCCACAAAGGCATCATGCCTTTGTCCATCCACCTCTTGTCGGGAAGCTTGGCCTTCCACAATCCTCCTCTCGATTCTTTCGATGTTCTCGTGAGTCTCCCTTCTCAAAGCCTCCGTGGCCCTTCGATGTTCCTCACTTTCTCGGTTGGTGGCATTCATGGCCATTCTAAGCTCGGCCATTGTAGTATTGACATCACTCAAAATGTCTAATACTCTTGTGTTGTGATCTTCAAGTCTCTCTATACGTTCCCGATTGGAACCCGCCACCATCTCGGTCTCTTGATGGCTTGTGGCCATGTTGCTTGCAAACTAGCTTCTTTGAACACTTGCAAACTGACTTGCGACTGAAAATTCTGGTTGAGGGAGTTTCGGACAGCAACTTGTACTCTTCAATGGCGATAGGAAGGGCTCTCAAGTCCAACCTTGAGTTGGCCACCTAAAAAGATGGACAACCCCTCTTGCACAAGCTCTTGTCCGACCTTGGATCCTCCACCTTCAAGGGTGGTCGATCCCTTCAAGAACTCTACTCCGTCCTCTACCTCAACCCCCAAACTCCAATGTTCAACAATTCACAAACAACAAATAATGGGATCCAACGAGGGTCTCCCCCAACAAATTCACAAAGTTTGGGTTAACGCGTCGTTTACCTCGTGGAGAAGTGAGCACTTCTCAAAAATCACCAAGCAAGATACCTCTCAATGAAAGCACCATAAATGTTAGGGACCCCGGTCTAGTCCCTAAACACTTGCCTTGCTAAGCCAATAGTAACCTTGAGATGACCGAGTCCAAGTCCTTCTCTTGCTTGGTCCACGTCCAATGTAGGTCAAGATGACCAATGTGTCAATGGGAGAAGATGTATTTCGGCTAGAATTGGTAAATGATATTAAGATTGGATGATGTAAGTGTAGGGTTGGATGATGGGTGATGCACGAGCATGAGGTATGGTAGGGTTTCCCGACTTGGCAAAAGGGTAATGGCGGCTAGGGTTTATCAAATTAGGAAGGTAGTTGGCGGCTAGGGTTAGCTCAATATGGGATGTAGGTGTGGTGGCTAGGGTTGCCGAAATAGGGTAGTATGGGATTTAGGAAAGTTTCCTAATGATGATGGATGCAAAAGGAATGTTGGGTGGCGGCTAGGCAAGTCCCAATAAGGCAATAGTTGGCCGAATGGGAATTGACCTACCAAGTGATGCAATTCGGCTATGACAACCAAAAGGGTTAGGGCAACTTATGGAAAGTTGACTAACACTTGTTATAGTCGAAATGATGATTCACACGGATTGAGAGACCAAAAATAATGAAGAACTTCAAGAACAAATGTGGAACTCCAAGAACAATATATAGAATACTATTGCTCTCGAATGAACTAAAATGACACAAGGATCAAATGAACAATCAAACCTTGATTCACGTATTGCACAAGGAATGATTAAGCTACATAAAATGATAAATCAATTTGGGATTCACGGATTGCACCCAAATTGCCCAAGTGCTCATGCACCGAAGATGATCTCTCAAACAATGTTCTCTCTCTAGAGTTTTGCCAAAAGATGGAAATGAAATGACTAGGGGTCCTATTTATAGGTTACAACTTGGAAACCCTAAAATGGTCCCTTCAAAGTAAATAACAAATAATCAAAGGACTAAATAAGTAAAACAATTAAAAGGGAGCCATGGACTAAACCATGGTGTGACATGCACGGACCCAAGGTGGGTTAAGTGGTTGCATGTTGGTTGGTTGGTCCATGGCTAAGTGTTGGTTCGGCATGGCCCATGTGGTTGGCTTGGGCGTTGGCTGCATGGCTAAATGTTGGTTCGGCATGGCCCACGGGGGTGCCGTGGCCGTTGGCTGCATGGCACGGGCTGGAGCCGTGCGCTGGATGGCACGCCTGGATGGCATGCCACTGACCTGCTCCGCATGGCACGGGCTGGAGCCGTGCGCTGGATGGCACGCCATGGGGCGTGCCACTAGCCTCGCTGGTGTGCTGCAGGATGGGCGTGGGCGTGCTGGCATGGGCGGCAGGAGGACCCAAGGTTGTGCGGGTGTGCGGCATGGTCAGCCTGGTCGTGTGCGCGCGCGCGCGGACTGGCTGGTCTGTGTGGCGCATGGGCGTGTGCAGGGCCCTGCGGCCCACTGGTGTGCGCACGGGCCTGCGCACTGCGGAGTGCCTGGGCGTGCGGCCCGCTGGGGCGCCTGGTGCTGCGCGCATGTGCGCGCGGGCCTGTGCTGCGCGCCTGCGCGCGCTGGCCTGTGCTGCGTGCTTGTGCGCGCTGGCTTGTGCTGCGCGCGCTGCCGTGTGTTTGCTAGCCTCGCTAGCCCGCATGCTGTGGAGGCATGGTTGTGGGTTAACCACGGTGCTAGTACCCACCATGGTTAGGGTTTGTGCTGCTCTCCTTGAGGCCACTCGACGTGGGGGTCTAACAATTTGTCTCATCTTGCCCTCCATCTCCACTCAATTCTCATTTGCTAATATTCATTCTGAGCTCCATAAATATGAAAATGCACTTCCATGAGGTTCATTGCGATGCCACAGTCAGTTTCCTAACCCCCTCAAGTCATTCACATTTTACATCCCAATTTTCGAAATATTAGGAAAATGATTCTCCAACTGGCTGGACTGCCGATATGTTGTCTTGCAGCTCATTGAAGCAGTATAGCAGGTGTGGCTTTAGTCTGTCATTGTGATACTTCATATGATAAGGATAATAATAGATGGTAAATGGTTTCAATTATATCATTAACTAGTCCTTTTGAGATATAGGTCATGTGATTTGGACCTTCTATTGAAACATTACAGTCATAAAGACTTGTTTCTTAGATTTCAAATCTCCATGACGAATATCGACTGGTTGGCATGACTCTGTATAGTAAAGTAGTAAATTCGACAAAAATAATTATATAAGATGCAAGCCATTCCACTGGATGCCACAACGGCTCATGATACCTAAGATATATATGGAAGCCAAGAAGAAATTATTGCTGACTAATTTTTGGGATCCATTAATAATGGAGTAATGAAAATTGAGTCGTTGGGTTTGAAAAAAGAATCCAATGAGAGCAAATTCTATAATATTATGTCTATAGAATCCAAATCCAGCCCTTGCAAGTAAGATTGTTCATCTAGGCTAGATTTTTTTCCAGCCCGATTTGAAACCCTGATAATTGGGTTCCGGCCTGAATTTAATCTTGGTCAGTACCCGGATTTAAAACCCGAATATAGCCGGGCTAGGTACCGAATTTAAAACCCAGAACCCAATTTTTAAACCTGGTACCCGAGTTAAAAAAAAAAAAAATTCGGAGGATCAAAAGGGTCAAAACCCTTCTGGACTTCATCTTCTGGGCATAGCCCCTCTCTCTCTCTCTCTCTCTCTGAGTTTCTCACTTGTGGCTTCGTCGTCTTCTTCTCTCTTTCTTTCTCTCTCGTGTTGAAACCCTAGCTCCTGTCAATCAAAGATCTGTTCCTCGTGGCCGTCGTCTTCTACTTTTTCGCTCCTTCATCGACTTATACAACTCAATGTTAGTTTTTCTCCATTTCACATGCTCTCTCTTTGTGTTGGTGCTATTATTTCGATTTGGGTTGTGAAATATTGTCTCTAGGTTAGTTATTCTTGGCAAACCAAATATTCGTATTTCCTTCTTTTGAAAATATCCCCGAAACTCATGCTTTACACTTCCAAATATGTGTCTTTTGACAGTTTTTAGATCTGTAAGCATGTGGGAAAGGATTAGGGTCTGTTTTGGATTTGTTTTTAAACGTGGAGTTTTTATTTATTTATTTAGGTCTGTTATATGCTGCTATTTTTGCTAGATCTGCTACTTTTTCTGGTCTTGGCTTGCTGTCTGCGACTGTGTTTTTGTTCTTTCTGTTGATTTTAGATTTATTTTGATGTGAATATTTGAATGAAGTAATCCTTGTGTAGTGTTTTTATGGGTTAGATATGGATTTATGAGACCTAGAAGGGAGACAAGTGAAAATATCCATAACCACAGACTCTCCTAAATTTCTTATAAGATCTAGATTGGGTTTGTGAGATCTGGATCGTGAGCATATAACTTCTGTTTTGCTTTATGCTTGATACTCATTGTTTTATGCTCTAATAAGCTCCAAAATTTCCTTGTTACTTCATTGCTTTATACCTTCTTTTATGAGAAGGTCATTTATGTGATGTATTGAGCCTCCTTACTCACTAATATGCATTACTCAGGAGCCATTATTATACTGTCACATTTAGTAATTAATTAATTTTCTTTTTTGGTTCAATTTTGCATTGCCTCATCATAGCTCAAATTGTTGGGTGGGAAGGATGTGGTCTATATCCCACAAGTCTTGTAAAAACAGTTGGGTGGGGTTGTCAGTGTCATGGGTCTGAATTGTGATATTTTCCCTTCCGTGAATTGTCACTATTTTTCAACTAACATTAGCTTCTTCTTGTTCCAACTAGTGGTAAACCTGATTCGGTTTTCTTTACTTCAATGTCCTGGTTCTTACTTTCTATTGTTTTCTTTATATGATATGGAATGCAACAACACCTTGAACTTGAAGGGGAAACTTTGTTTACTTGGCATAAACATGTCCAAGTGTGGTGACTTGGATTTCCTTTTTAAGCATGTTTTGAGAGATCAAATGTATTGTTTGGTAATAGCATTTTTCTTCCCAAAAGCTTTGGATCTGACATTTTTGGTTTATCATTTGAGTGTCTTCCTTTTGTTACCTAGTGTTTCTATGAAGTGTTGGGACATGTTGACTTGTCATTCTTTTTGTTATGAACTATGAGGAACATAGCTTAGAAATGTAATTTATCTTGCAGCTCCATTAAAAAAAGAATTAGAATTTATCTCAATGTGAGTTTTGTTCTCATCAACAATTTTGGCATTACAATTTTGGTGTGAGATTAAAAGACTACATAGATTTTCTAAGTATTCAAAACTTTTGTTTTTTGTAGGATCTGTCAATCAGTCAGATCACTTGAAGTTGCTACTCAGTGTGAGATTAAATCATTGATGGAAGACATGCTAATGATTTTATAATTCATATATAGTAATTTTGTATTTTGTAATGTAATGTATAAATAACAAATAATGTAATATGTAGTGGATTGCATGCATTTTAGTTTTTCATTTTTTATATATTTTTATTATTTTGGACAATGTTAGTATTATGCTTTTTAACTTGACTTAGAAAAAATTTTCATAAAATATAGACTTTTATAAAATAAATATAGGCTTTTAGGCTTTTACATATAGGGAATTATGCTCTTCAACATGAATTTTTCTTGAAAAGTCTTTAATATAGTATAGGCATTTTAAAAAAAAATAGGTTTTCAAACTGAAATATGGACTTTTATACATTAGGGGAAGGGGTAGTATAGTCCGGAACCCGGATTTCCGAGTTGTAAAAACCCGGACCGGGTCATTATCCGGGCTGGAACCCAGTCCGGATTTGAAACCCGGGTCCCGGGCTGGGTATACCCGGTTGAACACCCCTAATTGCAAGGATCATGCAGCCGAATCCATGCCAGATGCTGCCAGCATGTGCACAGAAGAACACGCACCAGATATCCAAACAGTTAGGGTTCCTGCAAAGCGATGAACTTAGTCGTTTAGCTCCAGAGAGCAGAGATAGTAACCAATTGGTTTTAGAAGGTCAGCAGGCATGGATCTGAAAATAAAATTACCCCACACGCAATGCTTGCTCACACACAATCAAAACCATTAACATGTAGATTGTCTGTCTCTCTCAGTTCCTGTTTACACATGCCCCAACCCCCCAATCCTTTCTCAGATCAAAATTCCCTTGAAATTTCCATGTCACAACATTTGCTCATGAAGCAGTTGTACATGAAAATAACTGCAAATTTTCAAAAAAAAAGAGCAAGAGAAGCATACTTACATAAACATCAGGAAGAACAGCCGGCTTTTGCACTTTTATAATGTGGGGCAACTACTTCATGTGAAAAGATGTATCTGATCCAACAACAGAATTCAATAGGTGTAAAAGCCGAGTCCAAGATTACAAACTTTTTTGGGGACAATGCCTGAATGGAGATTGCCTTTACCAACGTCTGTAGCATTCTTGTGGATGTCAAGGATCCAACTTCATCACTTCTGAATGGCACAAAGTATGCACCTCCTTCTGTGGACTCTTGACTCTTATCTCAATCTAAATGGAATTCTGCTTCACTGCAAGTTAAAATGCACAATTAGCTGCAACTACTGAGAGACAGTGGAAGAGAAACCAGACAAAATTATGTAATCATATAATCAGCATACTACATACATGATGGAGGTATATAAAAAGATAGTCACCCATCTAGAGGTTTCATATGTGTAAGAAAATTACAACAGATAACCCCGGATTTTTGTTATAGCAATTGGTAATTTACCATCTAACTCATGTATGAACAGAAGAACAGCACCTCGTCAAAAATAAGTAAAAATTACATTTTCAGCAGAACAAACATAACCAAGATAAATTCGATAAATTTAATGCAAGTAGAGTGTTTATGCCAGGTTTGTCCACACTCAATTAGCTGTAAGAAGAAACTATAATGGTAATAATGTCACTAAGGTCCAGCTAGTTTTCTTTCCACGGATATCAGTATACTTTTCAACTGTAGGTATAGAAAAGGAAATAATTCCCAGTTACCACTAACTAACTTGAGAACCATGCTTCCTATTTTTTCTTTTCTTTTCTTCTCTGGCAATGAAATCAACATACCCATGAATGTTGTATTTCAATTCCACATCTCAAGAGAGAGAATTTAGAAAAACATTCATTTCAGAGTATACCCATGTGACACAAGCCTATTTGGATTCAGAGGTGAGATGAAACACCTCATCTCATCACATCTCATCTAATTTCAACTAAAAATCTCACCACCATTTACAAACTATCTCATCTCATGTCTGAATCCAAACGGGCTTAAAACGATTACAAAAATTAAATAAAAGAGGAACTCCACTGGCTCCCATGTGACACTAACAAAGACACTTTGAAGCATCAACTTTCGAAGTCCCCCACTATTGAATATCAACTGCCTACCAATCATATCATTTTCATTATAAATTATTCTTGGATATCAAACAACAGTCACTTATTTACATTACAACAGGATGCAACAGAATCTTGGAAGCTGTATCAAGTCATCCCAGTATTTTTGCCATTTCATAGCCTTTCCTTTTTATTTCTGATAAGTAATACACTTCATATCTTACATTACGTGATCGCAATAAAATAGTTATTTACAACATACAACTCTTCTACGCTTGAGAAAAGCTATTCAATTTATCTCCAAATTAACCATAACCACTGTCGATTGGAATACGAATAACTCAAAATAACATATACAATTCACATACTTACCCTAATCCATTCCGAGTAACCTTTGAAACTCCTACACCACCACTTTGGCCACCTCTGTACTTGGCATAATCAGCGCCAATTACGATCATCGACCTTCTGATTTATCATCCACAGTTTCCGGTTGGTCGAAGTCATATCCAAATTTGAATTCTCGACCTTCCTAATCCACGTGAAAAAACACAGATTGAAGACCCTAGCCTCGTTTTCCTCCCCCAAAATCAAGGCCCGAACGAGACTCTAATCGAGAAGACGGCCTTAGAGCACTCAATCACCCCACGCTTAAATTTCACGAAAACCCCTTATCATCACCACCATCGTCATCAACAGTACCCACCGGGAAAAACAAAAGCTTCGAGCTCGAAACCGAGTATGTGGCGAAGAAATTGACCGACCCGGAGACAAGAACCGAAATCTCGGGACTCAAATCCACCAAAACCGCCAATTTGTCATCGAGCCGAAGACCTCTCCGATTGCAAACGAACTGGGTTCTGGCGAACGAATTGCTCCGCCGCAGGAGAACATAGCACTGGAGGAGAACCCGGGACCCACCTCTGTACGGAGCTCTACACAATGAAAAGGGTGCGCGTGGTTAAGAGCATCCGCTTGCAAAATGTATTTTTAAAATTTAACTAATATCATACCTTCTTTTTTTTTTTTTTTTTTTTTTTTTTTTTGGTATTAAGGCTCGATTTGAATTTATAATTCATCTTAATTTATCTCACTATTATTCATTATTATTTATCAATTTTAACTCATAAATTTATTAATATTCACAATCCATCTTATTACTATTTATAATTTATCTCAACTTATTTTCGAATCCAAACGAGACCTAAGTATGCTCAACTTACCGCTCGGTATAATTTCAACTTTTTGTTTTATCATTTTTTTTTAATATTTTTTAATACATTTAAATATTTTTTAAAAAATAAAAAAATTATATTAATACATTTAAAATCAATTTTTAATTATTAAATTAAAAAAAAATTCATCAAACGATATATTTGAACGATACATTTTAGGAAGCACAATAGACTTTTTCTTTTGTATTTATTTAAGAAGCTATTTCATTTAATTTCAATTTTCAATTTGGATTAGTCATTCACTTTTTATATAATAAAAAAATATTATTAAATTAATAATTTTTTATTTAATTTATTTGTATTTGTTTGGAGTGATAAATTAATATTTTCATATTTGTTTAGAGAGAAATTAATATTTTAATATTTAGTAAATCAATTGTAATTCTTCATCTTTGACCAATCACTGTAATAGAAATTTATCTTATTTTAAATTATTTTTGAGATCAATTATATAAATTTTAACTAATTTTTTTATTTGACCAAACTTGGATGGTCTTGGTTAAGGCTTTGCTTTTGGAGAAGAATTAAAGAATTAAAGCTTGAGGGGGAGGGGTAGAAGAGAAGGAAGAGTACACGAGGGCTTGACAGATGGAATGAGAATGGAAGACGTAAGCAGTTCTTGGGGATTTGTTCGATGGGGACTGAGGACTTCTGCTATTAATTATTTGATCGATTGGATCCCGAACTTCACATTTTGACGTTGTGAACTCGTGGATTTTCACTTGAGTCTGTAAATTTGTAATTAGGATTATCGAAACATAATGCATAACAAGGAACATCTTAATGCCTAAAGACGGTTTTTTTTTTTTTTTTCCTTTTTTTTGAACATTTTTGAAAAGGAAAATTCTATTCCTTTAAATTGTCAGGTTAGCACAGAGGAAACAAGGTGGTAAATTAACAATAGAAACATAACAAAATGAAGGCGGTGGGCAATCACCATCCTGATTTCCATCTCAACCAACAAGCCCATTCCACTTTCATACATGCTCTGAAAACTTCTGTAAGCAATGCTTCTAAATTCAACCAATTACGCATTTAAAAAAAAAACACACTCGATTCCAACAGGAATTCGCCAAAAGCACAAACGCCAGTGCCATCATCAATCATCAGTTAGTAAAGTTGGGAAGGGTGGCGTGGGGCTCGCAGGCCTTGGCCGGAGCGATTGGCTCGACGCCGAGGTTGGGCTCGATGGGCTTGACAATAAGCTCCTGGGGAAGGTCCTTGATGCCCTTGAGGTAAAACGTGTAGAAGAGTTTAAAGGGGAATACAATCTGGTGAAGCTTCACCTGGCCATACGCCCCCTCGAACACCCCCGATCCGCCTGTCACCGCCAGGTACGTATCCTCGTACGTCAAATACGCTCCCTGCACCGATATGTGACCGTAGTCCCCGAAGTAAAAGCTGTATATCGCCTCGTACCGGTCGCCTTTCTTTTCCGGCTTGTTTTCTATCAAAATGCATAGTCCCGCTGTGATCCCCGCTCGTTTTTGCAGGTCTCCAGTATATAACTACAACAGTTTTTTTAAGAATGGAAACACAAAAAAAAGTAAGTATTTAAGATATCATCAGGTCTTATATATGTAAAGAAAAAAGTAAAAAGTCATTTGCGCAAAAAATAAATCAGATTAAGAGTATTTTTATCTGTCATCGGAGGAATATTGACTTAAAACTCTGCATAATCCACTTCTACGGTTCTACAAGGAAAGAGCATCCCGGAAAAGGAAGAAAAGGCATAAGATTTATTTATTTTTTTCTTGGATGGATTAAACAGACATGCAGTTGATCAACAACTAGTATTTTCGGTCAAAGATATAAACTTTTTATTTTTTTTAATCAGGAGACAGACTAGAGTCTCGGAAAATTACCTTGTTACTGAAAGGGACTAGATCGCCGAGGGCATTGACCGATTTCTGGCTCAATCGTAGGTAGGCAGGGCTTCCACGATCACGCTCGTTGAACTCGTAAACGTGAAGTTCCTGGACTTTGGCTGCAAAGGAGAGACAGAAAACCAAAAGGATCAGACAGGATCCAACGAAAAACTCTGATTTTGTAGCACAAAAATTTCCGGGCAAGTGAGAAAAAATTACCGGGTCTAGAAGGCTCGGATGGGTCGATCTGGCTTTTGCAAGTGAATGATCTTCTGGATGGCGAGAATTTGGGGTTTTGTGTAGTGGATGATCGGAGTTTCAGGCTGTCGGTGAGAGATGGGTTTGAGAGCTTGATGGGTATGAGTGTGTTGGTGGGCAAAGAGGTGTACTTTGATCTTGGGTTGGCTAGTTTGGCCGAGGAAGAGATGATTCTCAAAGCTGAGCTTGTGCAAGCCATCGGTGAGGGAGTGTACACGAGACTTCCTTTGCTTTTGTTGGAGTTCTTGGGAAGTGTTTGGTCGGCTAGAAACTTAAGGAAACTGATGAGTTAAGACTGTTGGAGAATAGCTGTTTATATTTCACCAAAAGGTCAGGCTGCTACGGCTAGAGAGGCTTTTAATCATGTGTTTATATGTTTGGTGTACGGATGGACGGTGCAACCGCGTATAAGAGCATTTTTATTGATTTGGTTAAATTTATCTTTAAAATTTAAACAATGTTATTTTTTTTTATATTTATCTATTCTATTTAAATTCAACTTCAACATTAAATTATTCATTCACTTTTTATATAATAATAAAATATTATTAATTTAATAATTTTTTTATTTAATTTTTTTTATCACATTTTATATCTCTACTAATTAAATGATAATAATAATTATATTCTAATTAAATTAATATTAAAAAAATCATATTTTTAAAAGTCATTTAATGTTAATAAAAAAAATATTTAATTAAACTCATTTAAAATTTTATCTAAATTTTTTAATTACAAACTAAATAGTATTTTTACTTAGAGTGAGAAATTAATATTTTAATATTTGTTTGGAGTGAAAAATTAATATTTTAATATTTGGTGAATCAATTATAGTTCTTCATATTTAGCCAATCACTGTAGTAAAAATTTTAATTATTTTAGATTTGTCCAATTCAATGTGGGATATTTTTGACATCAATTATACAAATTTTAGCCAATCTTCTCATTTGGCCAAGCCAATGAAGATACTCCAAGTTGACACCTCTATTTAATTACAGATATTTTTTTTATTTAATAATTAAGAAACTAATTTTAATTATATTAATTTTTTTTTTTAAATATATTTAAATATGACATAATAGCCGCACCCTTCGAATAATTTGCAGTCAAAATGAGACAAAATAGTAGCCGCACCTTTCAAATAATGTTATATATCATATTTTTATTATATTTTAATTATATTAAATAATATGTAATATATTTTTATTATTAAATAATAAATAATTATTTAATAATAATAAATATATTATATCATATTTAATAAGATAAAAATAAAATTATAATATAATATATAAAATTTTTCATGAATACCAGAGTCCAGAGTGGTGGCTGATGAGGCGAGTCAACGGAGGCATTTATGTTCACAAAGGATTTAAAATTAGAAAGTTCCACAGATTCTATTTCTATTATTCGCCTGTTTAATATTTGGACGGAAAATGTTCGGAAAATATTTCTCTGTATACGATTACTATTATTGATAGTAATTATTATTTATTTTTACAGATAAAATGAGATAAATTAAGATTAAAATTAAAAATTAAATAAAATATTATTATAAAATATTTTTTAATATTATTTTTATTTTAAAATTTAAAAAAATTAAATTATTTATTTTATTTTATATTAAAATTTAAAAAAATTATAATAATTAGATGAGATGAGATATATTTTGAAAATAAATAAAGTTAAAAAGTGACTTTAAATATATAAATGGACATAATTTAATATAATATTTTAAATTATAAAATTATTTTTATTATAAAATAAATTTAACTAAAATGATATAAATTTAATTTCATTAAAATTTTCTATTTTAGCATTTTACTAATAAAAAATCACTAGACTTTCTCTCTCTTAAAAAATAATGAATTAAGCACGTGATGCTTGAAGCATATAGCATCAAAGATGACTTGTAAAAGTGAACCCAAACGCAGAGCGCACAAACAAGTTGAACAGTTTTTTAATTCCACTCGAGCTGTATTCGGAATTTCAGACACGTGGCTATTCTTTCTACCTTCTCTTCTCTGTTGTGATGGGGAGATGATGGCACACGTGGATTTCGGGGGCCGTAAGAATGGACGGTGTGCTAACTGCCAAGAGGATGGATCATACTCATAGAAAGGTGTGGGAAATAGCTAAAGTATCAGATATAGATATCGATTTGCAGATATAAATAAAAAATAAAAAAATCCCTTTGTTCTTCATTTTTTCGACGAATTTTCCTGGTATAATATTACTCGGAAGTCGGACCAGCAGTACCACCGACCGTTCAATCAACATTCATTTTTATTTGAAAAATGCTATGCATCAGTCTCATATCGATACACACTTCACTTCATTTTTTTTTTTTTTTACACTCAATAGGTTGAGTGTGTGCCGGTGTGGGACAGATGTAAATATTTTTCCTTTTTATTTATCAAACGCGGTGTGTTAGATGCCTAAAATGGCATAACAAGTAGCTATACAATGGAGATTATAACTTAAAAAATTATGTTCTTACATTTCATACACTACACATCAATTTTTTTTATATTTTTTCTCTTATTAAATATGTAGTATATAAATAATGAGTAGAATAATTCAATTATTTTATGAAGAATAAAACTAAAAAAAACATTTTAAAAAAAATAAAAAAATTATGATATATGATGTATAGTGTGTGAGATTTATGAATAATAATACTCTTATAATTTGTTTTCTTGTAAAACACTTGTTGGAGCTCCTTTTGTGAGATTGAACTTTGAAGAAGTTGTATGAAAAGTCTGGTCAAAAGTTTTTAAATTTGTCTGTTCTCCCCTTTTATCTTTTGTCCTCTTATATATGTCACATCATCTTTTATTTATGTCTATTCATTCCCTCTAACTTTTTTTTCTCTTAGAGCATTTTCATTGACTTGGCCGAATAAGGAGATTAACTAAAATTTAGATAATTTGTATCAAAAAGACTCTACATTAGATTAGCCATCTCCAAAATAATTTAAATTTCTGCTACAATGATTAGCTAAATATAGAGAACTACAATTGGTTTATCAAATATTAAAATAATAAATTTTCACTCCAATTAAGTTTAATCTCAATTTTTTTTATTAGCATTAAATGAAATTTGAAAATATGATTTTTTTAATATTAATTTAATTAGAATATAATTATTATTAATATTAAATTGATATAATTATAAAATGTGATACAAATAAATTAAATAAAAATAATTATTAATTTAATAATATTTTATTATTATATAGAGAGTGAATGGCTAATCCAATGTGGAGATTAAATTTAAATGGAATAGGCAAATATAAAAAAGTATGATATTGGCTAAATTTTGAAGATGGATTTGACTAATCTAATGAGAATGCTCTTAATAAGAGCATTGTCAATAGACTAGCCAAATATCAATGCAAATCTAAACTTTAGCTAGATGTGAGAAAAAGCTTTCACATTGGACTAGCTAAAAGTTCAAAACTTAAGACTTGAACTACAGTAAATTTTAAGTCCTCTCCAAACATGGCTAGCTACTATTCACAATGGAAATTAATATTTTATTATTTCATCACTTCCCTCTCTCTTTGAATGGTAAAACATGCATGGCATGCACATTATTTATTCTACTGATTGCAAATATTGGTAGAGTAGATACATTATTTTTACAAAGCATGAAGATCTAAGAAATATATGAATTGTATTTGTAAAAAAAAAAAAAATTAAAAAAAATAATATTATATTATTATTTTAACTTTAAGATAGCTAGTCCAATGTAGACTCATTTAATCAAAAATTAATATTATGGCCAAAAATTAAGATTCTAGCTAAATTTTAGACTTGCCAATGGTTAGGCTATTGCCAATTAAGACCTCCTTTCTTGTGCTGGGCTTAAAAAATACTAGGGGCCATAGAATATTTTATCCCTTGCAAAATGAATTAAGGCACTAGAAAAAACATATATAATATTAAATATAATATTAAAATATATAAATCTTGTACACTCCTTTAAAAAAAATCTTACTACTAAACAATAAGTTTTTCATATAAATAACAAAATTTTCTACATTTTAAAGAAAATAAGCAACTTAAAACTATACAAATTTTTATTTATTTTTTATTCTCAAAAGAAAAATTTATCATAAGCTTTTGAATTTCTTTAGGTGTTTGTGCAGAAATTCTTCTATTTCAGAACGTTAACGGGCCGTTAAAAGAAACAAACAACCTCATGGGCCGTAGAGTCGTTTTACCCTATGGGCCACACATCTTATTTATGAGCATGATAGAAGAGAAAGGCCCATGCTTAGTGGACCTTCGAAATACTAGTACCGACACTCTCTCCGGGTCAACATGTTTTAAACGTCGTCGTTAACCTGAGCATAGCATTGCTCCCATTGTTCTTAAGTTAATTGTATTAGCGTTCGTAGTGTGCAAAGCTTCTAGGCTTATAGCCTCTTGCGGGTTGATTTTGGCCTCAACTTATCAACTTAATGACTTAATTTGTCAACATTTCCAAAATTAATTTCTTTTTCTCCCCTAAACCGTTTTAAAGAAACAAACTTTTTCAGTTTCCAAACAGTTAGTTAACATGATATCAAAACTCCAAAAAATTTCTTCTAGTATGCTTTCCGTCTTAGGCCTCGTTAGAGCACTCTCATTGGATTAACTAAAAGTTAAATCTATTGAAAATTTAGCTATTAAATCATAAAATGTGATCACATTGGAATAACTAAATTTCAAATAATTAGAATTTAGCTATAGTCAGTTCTAAAATTATTTTTAAATTTGAAAGGAACTATTCATTCATCAAATACATTTTATATCAATTATTTATTTCTCTATTTTATATCAATTATTTATCTTTCCCTTTTAAATGAAAATTAGAAAAATATAATTAGAATATGATTACTAATTAATATATAATATCATGAATAGTAAAATATGATAAAATAAAATAAATTCATAATTAAAAAAATTAAAATATTTTTGAAATTATTAATTATTTATTACTATATAATGAATAAATAGATAATTTAATGTAAAAATTTGATGTGAATTGTCAAAGTTAAATTCATCTTATATTATTTTATTGTCATATAATAAAAAAATAGTTATTCCAATATAGAGATTTATGTGAATAAAATAGTTAAAAATTAAATTCATCTTATATTCATAAAAAAAATATATTTTAATTTTAACTAATTCAATAAGAATATTCAGTTATGTATAGGATGAGATAAAATATTATTATATTATAATTTTTGATCGATCCATAAGCATCAATAAAATATTTCTGTGGACTCAAAAAGAGCTTTCAGAGTGACTGGGGGATAGCAGAGACTAGAGATTAGGGGGGGGGCTCTACTGGTGGGGGTGGCGCTCTGCTATCCGTACACGTATCCCAAACTCAAGAGGGCGAGAGACAAAGCTCTCCAAAGGAGCCCCCACCCAGGAAACGGGGGATGGATGGATGGATGGTAAACAGATACTGCCACCAAATCCATTTTCATTAGCTTATTTTGGAATATTCAAGCTTCTTTCCTCCCGCTAATGTTTGGACCTTTCAATTCAACATCAAGTATTTCTCATTCTCTTTTGAATGCTAATAATGATAAGCTAACATTTTGTACTAAAAAAAATGAGGTATTTTAATATTCATGTGTTCTATAAGTAATCTGATTAATAAATAAAATGATCAAAGGCACAATCAGTATTTTACGCTCAAAGTCAATGCTATCAATTTCAAATAAAGTTGCATGATATAATAGTTAAGTATTGATACACATAATATATTTTACAATAATATTATAAGATAAAGATATTTTACAACATATTATTGTGAAATATATTTAAAAGAAAAAAGTCTTATTGTAAACGAGTTCGCACACCGATGCTGACACAAGATATTCATTTTTACGTTTGGATGTTCAACTGAATTGAGTTGAGATAATAAAATATTGTTAAAATATTATTTATTATTATTATTATTATTTTAAGATTTGAAAAAGTTGAATTGTTTATTATATTTGGTGTTGAAATTTAAAAAAATTATAATAATGAATTAATATGAATTGAAATAAATTTAGTAACCAAACGAATCATAAAACAATGCGAATTAAAGACATAAATATTTTCATGAGACAAATAACCTTTTATTTTTTTAAAATTTTTATTTTATTTTATTTTTTTTAATAAAAAAAATTATGTCAATATTAATATACAATTTAATACACCAAACTACTTATATCAAATGAAAAATATTGCGTATAATAGTTATACAAACAAAGCACCTCCGACAACCTCAAAGTGATCGGTCGGACCCATGTTTTTCTAATTTTAGATAGGAGACTCCATAGCCCAATTCTACAGGCATCTTTCTTAGCTACTTAAACACAAAGCACAAGCATGGTAATTTGGTAATAAGGGTCTAGCGGTCTAGAGCACAGTGATAATGTTCACTGTCCAGTCTTGTCCACCCCCCTCTGACTATGTCTACCCCCACACCGCCTTACACTTCCCTCCTCCCCCCAACTCTCTCTCTCTCTCCAAACCCACCTCTCTGTCACACCACCCCAGCCCGACACCCTTTCGTTTCTCTCACTACTCCGTGTACTCTCACTCCTGAATAACAGCGCCAAACAACGTACCTATCCCCACCCTCTCTAAACTCGCGTACGTACCCACACATCCATATCAGAATGCACCATGACCACACACCGACAAACAAATAACATAGTCCCTTCCGCACCAGCACGTTTCTTTCACGCGAAGGCACTAGCGTCTGACACCCACCATAGCGCGCCTGCATGATAACAACAACACGACTCCTAACACTAGCATTGCAACTATTTCTAGATGGATCCTTCCCCCTCCCCTCCCTCCCCCCAAGAAAAAACCCTTCCTGAAGGATTTATATAAATAATGCGCACCAGTAAGTAGAAGCCCGCCTGTCTGTATATTTGGAAATAAAGAGAGCTCAAGAGTGGCTATTTGAGGTCACCCTCATTCTAACTATCCTTTTCTAACTCTAAAAAATCCCATCCCTTCACAATTCCATGCTCCATCCCTTGAATTCCAATCTTATATCTTCACTCGATCGTACAGACATGAGACATGGATAGTTACTCGCGTATATAATTAATAGATAGAAGCCCAATAAAGAGAGAGAGAGAGACGGATCACCAGTGATCCCGACCATCTCGAAAGCACAAATGGAGTTGAAATGAAGGAGCGTCAACGGTGGCAGCCAGAGGAAGACGCACTCCTCCGAGCCTACGTGAAGCAATATGGACCCAAAGAGTGGAACCTCGTCTCCCAGCGCATGGGGCAGACCCTCC
This sequence comes from Juglans regia, assembly GCF_001411555.2. Classification (NCBI taxonomy): domain Eukaryota; kingdom Viridiplantae; phylum Streptophyta; class Magnoliopsida; order Fagales; family Juglandaceae; genus Juglans; species Juglans regia. The sequence continues at coordinate 3,216,901 of NC_049910.1, read as the reverse complement.
ACCGAGACCCCAAATCGTGCCTGGAGCGCTGGAAGAACTACCTGAAGCCTGGCCTCAAGAAGGGCTCCCTCACCCCAGAAGAGCAGTCTCTCGTCGTCGCTCTCCAGGCCAAGTACGGCAACAAGTGGAAGAAGATCGCTGCCGAGGTCCCCGGTCGCACTCCCAAGCGTCTCGGTAAGTGGTGGGAGGTCTTCAAGGAAAAGCAGCTTAAACAACAACAGCAGAACCAAAAGAAGATCCCCGTCAACGCCGCCGAATATTCCGATTGTACTGATGGGAGCATTCCGGTAGTGTCGTCCCAGGATAAGTCCGCTCAGGGTCCGTACGACCACATCTTGGAGACCTTTGCGGAGAAGTATGTGCTGCAGCCAAAGTTCTGTGCTTTCCAGTCCCTTAATAGCAATATGGCTCCTGTGATGCCGGGTATTTCGGTGCCTGACCCGAGCCCGGTTTTGTCCCTCGGTTCGGCGACCTCTTCTTCGACGACGTCGACGGTGCTTCCGTCTTGGATGAATATGAACCCTTCCTGTACGACGTCCTCTTCTACCACCTCGTCGACCCCGTCTCCTTCGGTCAGTCTCTCCCTTTCTCCTTCTGAAACTGTCATCGAGCCGGATTCAAATCCGACACGATTGTTTCCCGGTCAACAGATGCCTACGCTGATCCAGTACTGCAAGGAGCTGGAGGAGGGGAGGCAGAGCTGGGTACAGCACAAGAAAGAGGCGACATGGCGGCTGAGCAGGTTGGAGCAGCAGCTTGAGTCGGAAAAAGCAAGAAAGAGGAGAGAGAAAACGGAGGAGATTGAGGCAAAGATAAGATCCTTGAGAGAGGATGAGATGGTGTTTTTGTGTAGGATTGAGAGTGAGTACAAAGAGGAGCTTAATGCTTTGCACAGAGATGCTGAGTGCAAAGAGGCCAAGTTGGCGGAGTCGTGGTGCAGCAAGCATACGAAGCTGGCTAAGCTCGTGGAGCAGATTGGGTTGGTCAATAGCAGTAATAGTCACGGGTTCACAGCACTCCATTAATTCATATCCCCCATGGAACATTTTAGGTTGATATTGCATGGATTGCATTAATGATCTGTACCACCTCTTGCTCTGTCTAATTTACACGAGTTTTCGTGCTATTTTCTTGAATTTCCGTTTCAATCCTTGTTAATCTTTGTTTTTCAAGCTTCCTGCAATGTACTAGTCTAAGTTTGGGTGCATGTTTCTTGTGGCGCGATTGTACTAATTAAGTAATCAAATGATTTGCAAAGAAGAAGATGAAGAGAGCAATTAGACGAGGGGAAAGATGATGACTGAGACACAGCCTAAAGGTTGCTTTTATGGTTCTGTCGAGTCTGTTTCTACATTTTTGTTAGGGAATGTTAGAGGAACGTAGAATGATCAATGATGTGTTATTGTTAGCTGCCTTGGTTTTGGCTTTAGCCGGCCACGTACTGACAAATTTGGACGTACTTGGGGCGCTCTTTAGAAATCCCTCGCGACCATCTCCATTTCTCTATATACATGTATATGATTAATGATTCTGAATTGCTGCTAGTGTTTGATTGGTATCAAGCTGGTTGTTTGGAGGCAGGAAGATGGTGCCCCAAATGAAGATGGTGTGCCCATACGACTGAACCATCTTTTGTCTGTGATCGATAGTTGAAGGTTCTCTGAGACGATACAGATGGCTATGATATGGCGCTGTGCCATGCGACGTCCTTTGTGACAGGGACTGTTCAATGGGACTTTTTTTCTTTTTTTTTTTTTGGGTCTTTGGGTCATAGGATGTGTGGTTTTGTCTAAACTTACCGACGCGCAACTACACACTTTGTAACCGCACTCGCTTCTTCTTTCTTGCTCGGATATTACTGCACACGTTCCTTTTCTTTCTTCTTGTTAAAATAAACAAGTTATTATTATATTTTTTTACTAATGATATGCACAGTTATAAAATATTCAAGCATCATTTAAAAAAAAAAGAGAGAGATTTATTAGTAAAAAATTATTATTTTTTTAATGTGAATCGTATTTATTTATTTTTTTAAAATAGTTCTATTGTATTTGTTATTTTTTAAATAATTATATTATATTTGTGTACTATCATTTTTATTTTTTTTAATGATTAGGGATACAGGTAAGACGTATGGCCCGAATTGTTACTTTACCCAACAACAAAGGGTCCGAATAGTTCTGCATGGGTTTTTTTAAAAGGCTAAAGTGGGCCGAAGATATTGGACCGACACAAAATCTCTCCTTGCTGGACTCAAGGATTTGATTCACCTCGACTCCAGCCCTGACAGACCAAACATAAATTAGAAGAGAAGTACTTTTATGTCTGTGGTGCTGGTTCTTTCTTTTGCCTTTTGTTTCCCATTTTAACGTTGTTTGTAGTGCCATTTTTTGGGTCTTACTCCCATATGACATTTGCCAAATTGCAAGTAGAGAAGTCATATTTCTTGTTTTGTCCAGAAATCGGGCTATCTTGTTTTGTCCAGAAATCGGGTTTAGCCGTAGTTTAGCATGATGAAGTATAATGCAAGAAAGCGAGAGAGATAAATATAGATTTTTTTTTTTTTTTTCATTCCAACAAGTTCGCACTCCCTCAACCTCCTCGTACTACAACACATGATTTGCAGGTGCTTCCAAAATATTGACACCGAATAACCTGATAAGTCTTGTAGCTTCAACAGATTTTGATGAGTTTTCCTGATCAGACATTCCCACCAAACTCGATCCCTTTTGTGGCCTGCATCCTATGAATAACTTGTTCGCAGGTTCTCCGGATCGTTGAAAGCTAACTCTATCCCCAGCTTTCAGGTTCTTCTCCTTCACAAATCTGGTCCACCCTTTTGTCAAAACATAGCTTTGGCTACTGCTCCAGTAGCAATATCTAAACCTCCATACCTTTCTTGCATCATCTTCCAGATTCAACAGCACACCCTTTGCAGCACTTTCGATAGGCAATGGAAAATACTTCTCGGCATGCTGTTTTGGTATCACCATGCGGTTTAGTTTCCCCACATCACTTGGCGTCACCACCTTCTCAAAAAGGTGCTTCCTGGCTACATCAAATGGATCAGACCCGGGCGTGTCCTCGAATTCGCCATTACTTTTAGTTGTTTTTCTAGTGCCAGTGCATGCAGAAATGTTGTACCTAGTTTGCTCGAGTTCACATGCATAAGAATGTTTCCGGAGCATGTCCACAATTTCATCCTTGGAATGAGAATTCAGGAAATAAAGTTCGACGACATCTTTGTTCCCATCCAAGGAAAGCTTGAAATTGGTGATGGCATTGTTGCCACGGAACCTTAGTGCTGCAATATCATAGGCATGAGCGGCATGTTCCTCCTCGTCGAAAGTTCCCAACCACACGCGTTGATGTTTGTCGTATAGTTGTGCTCCCCATCTGCCGTTGGGCTGGGGAACTACTCCCTTGTATTTGGAAGATGGTAACTTTTTCGACTCTGCCTCAAAACGGCCAATACTTTCTGAGTTTGATACAGCTCTACTTACAAGCCCTTCCTGGCATGAAAGCTCCAAGGACTTTTTCATCGTTGCTGGTGATGAGATTGACAGTGAATCACTCGTGCCCTCATGACTTTAGGCGTATTGGTTTTGGGTTAATCGAAGATGATATTTGGGAATCAACGACTATGGTAGCTATTAGGTTTGTAATTGGTTTTGGGTTAACTAAGAGGATGGTGGAAATGAGACAGTTCATGGCTATGTAGTGTGTTGTTGCCTGTTGGCTTATGCATTCCTTTATAGTGTATGAAGCTGAACGCAGTTCACAAACGCTGATGGGATTCACACAAGTGGTTGACATCCCTTGTTTCTTGCCAAGTTCATCCCCCCTGAAAAACTGGATCAGCCTTATCCCTCCTGACCCACCCTCTCCCTTTTCCATTTATATATCCAAGACGAATAAGTGCAAGTGACCCTTTTTTGGAGCATTTTTTTTTTTCCTTCTCTTTTTGAGTAAATGCTTCAGCCATATCTCTGTACTTATCTGCTGCACTTAATGGGGTGAGTGCATGCGAGAGAAAGAGGATTCTCCCTCCAACGTGGATGGGATTGGTTGAAACTCCCAAGATCATAAGTGGCATTGTTTCATTGGTTATCTCAAACGCGGTTTGTCTTATTATCCAGGTTCAAACTTGGTATCTGAGAAAAATCAATGGACAGAATCCACGGACCACAACCAACAAATGGCAGGTTATCCCAATTCAGGAAATCAGTTTTGGTTTGTTTGTCCATTCATGCACCAGAGCATGATAATTAAGATTAATTATTTAGGTTATCAAGCTGGAGACGTACCATTCAGCATAGGCATGAGTCCATTTTGCCCTCAGATCAAGATTCCAGATACATATTTTTATGAATCATCATGATCATGATGTTAGTAACATAGAGAATTTTCACAAATGGTATTGGAATGAATTTTTTGAAATAGTACGGAGTACTCCCTTCTTTTCATAATGCATTCACATTTAAATATTATCACAGAGTCTCAAAACAGCTCATTAACAAGTGACCACACTTCAAAAGCGGAATATTTTTTTTTTTTGTTGATTATAAACAAGGAGATATCTAGCACCATGTGATGAAATATTATATATTATGATAAATAATACTTACAGTCGTGAGTGTGTAAATATTGTGCAGTCGTTTTGAAAAAATAAATAAATACGAGATATATATAAAAAGAAATTAATTTTTTAATAATAGATCTCACTATTTTTTAAAACGATTATATGGCACTTACACACTCTACAATTATATATAACATTACTTATATAATATATTGGATGTTATCTACAAGTTGAGCCCACTGCCAATGCATAAGTCTGTCGCATCCGTTAGCATTAAAAATAAAATATGTATTTATGTTTGAATCATTTTTATAATTAAAAAAAAAATTATATTCTCAATATCGTGTAAGTAGAGTACACATTATAAAATATTTATATAATATAATTTGATTTAGAAGATAAATTTTAAAACTTGAATCTTAATAATTAAATCTTATCGTTTAAGTAATGTAAATAGTATACTTTATACACCGATTTTTTAAAAACAAAGATGACGGTATTTCAATTTTATTGATAGCCCTCACTTATGATAGAAGAAAACCGTAGTGGTGGTTACATATATTCAAAACTATCTAAGAAAACCAAACTCAAGCATCTAAACTAACTAAACACTATACCGTACATCAGAACAAAAGCATCCAAACTACCAAAATAACAAAAGCAGCATATGATAAAGATAAACTAAAATAAATAAAAGGCCAGGCAAAAAACAAGCATGTAACCAAACATAAACCAACTTTATCTCTCCCAGAATGTCTTTCAATAGGCTGTGAGTGGACTAAAAAAAAAGCCTCCTTTCGACTAGAATAATGAATAACTAATTTTAGCATTGAAACTAAATAAAAAGGATATGATCCCCACTCCAACCCCAATCAGGGTGGCTTGGGTTACATTGAAATTTAAAATATAAAGTTTATATGGGCTCCTTTATTTCTGTTTCTTTTATCTGCTTGGGATTTTTACATGAGCTTAAGCACCCTTGCAGCCTTCTCTTGAGTGGTCGTCGAATGGGCTAAATTTCCTATAGTCTTCTATGTGTTTCGGACAGCTCAACTTTTAGGCCCAATATAGATGTGGACACATTATCCATGCATTTCTTTTTTTCTTTTTCTATTTGTGGGCTCCATGGACCTGAAATCATTCAAAACAACCCAATCATGGTGGATAAAGAAGGCCGTAGTGAGCCATTTTAGGTTTAGGAAGGCAAATAGTATATTAGAGCGCAAATAATCTCTCCTCTTCCTACCCATTTGGACTCGTTAAATATAATGAATAGTGTAATCGACTTGAATTTGAATTAGTGTATGCCAAGTCCTATATATTTATTTTGTATTTTAATAAGAATCAAATTTGGGCTTATCAATAAAGTTATATTTTAACTTCTTCTATTCAGCAGTTTTACACTACAAACTTGCTGAATAGACAAACTCTTTTTATTTTTTTTTCTTCAACAATTATGTGATTTAAGGCTGTTGAGTAGAATTTTTCTTATATTTTATGTTCACAAAAAGTTTATCACAAGTATTCAAATGAGTCTGAACATTTTTTTTTTTTTGTATTTATAGTTAATTTAAACTTTTTTATTAGAAAGATGATTTCCTCTTATTCTTTTAAATATTTAAAATATTCTTATTATAAAGTAAAAAATAGTACTAACATTTGAACGTGGAGTTATGTAAGCTAATTATATAAGTTGAATCAAGTTTTAGATGAGTTACCATTTTAATAACTAATCATAACTTTTGCGTTTATGAACGACTTACTTAATAAACGCATCCGGCCAGATTTTAATATTTCCAAACTAATCTTAAAGGGCTAATCGATTAGTCTTGTTTATTTACAACCACATTTTTTTAGCCAAAAAAAGAAAAAAGAAATGAATGTAAACCGCTCATAATTAATATTTTTACTCCTTTTAAGCATTATAATTGTCCCCATCATGCCTCTCATTTAAAACCAAAAAATTAATTATATTATCTAGGAGGAGGAAAAAGTTATTGGCATCAATAATGATTATAACAAATGTCCATAAATGATTTCTATGCGAGCCCATCTTCCCCCTAATTCTGCGCTAAAAAATCTTTACTGCTTAGTGCGAGAGGAATGGATGACCATGTTCAACTCCTGAAATTTATTTCTCTACAGCCAGAGGCAGATCAGGTCGATTGCATATTTTACGTCTGAAGATTCTCAATGTCTTATTTGGAACAAATTGTCCTAAAGAATCGCGGGCAATTGTGAGGGAATACCAGTCCCATAATGGTACTCAAGGCCCAGCCCATCAAGGGGTCATCACTAGAAGACAAAAGAAGAGAGATGAAAATGGGACAAAGGAGAGACAAGAGGGTGAGGGTGTCAGGAGGAAGTAGGAACGGGATGGACTGTTAGACATGTAAAGCAGACATCCCTCGCCACTACCGAGGCGCACGCATGAAGAGAGATTAGATTAGATGACTTAAAGGGCTTTTTTTCTACTTCTTCTTTAACCTCAGGACATAGAGCTCCAGAGAGAACATATTCTCCAGCAAGTAAATCTCTAGTTCCCATTGTACAATAAAAAATGAAAGGCTTATGAGAGATTGTAAACAAACATATTATAATAGTGTCAAATCATGTAAATCTGTATGTTCATTTTTCCTTATTTCCTCTGCATTTAAATACTGTTCACTGTCATAGGCATACGCACGGACACCTTACAACTGCACCAGATCACCGCTGTGGGCTCTGCACCTTATTGATCAAAGCTCTACCCAGCTCAGCGCATCTTGAGAATGGACCTTTCATCTCTTTCGAGTTGCGCCATTTTTGAACGTTAACACTGCTCATAATTAATATTTTTGCTCCTTTTAAGCGTTATAATTGTCCCCATCATGCCTCTCATTTAAAACCAAAAGAATAATTATATTATCTAGGAGGAGGAAAAAGTTATTGGCATCAATAATGATTATAGAAAATATGCATAAATTATAATATTGACTAGTCCTATTCAAGTATTAGCTCATACGACAGGACAACTAATCTCTTGGTATTAGAACCAACCAAAAGTTTAGGACTTGATCTATCCCATATATAACAGAATGGTCTAATATCAACAACAATCATATCACTGTGTGAGATTCTAACATCCCACATCTTCACTATAAGAAAATGGCTCTATTGCGACGATTTTTGATCTGCTACAATAATTTTAATGAGATTGCAATTATGAGAATCTACATTGTTTGACGAGAGAAATTTATTGATATCTACAATAATTTTAATGAGATTGCAATTATAACGGCCATGATTAGTCAGTACTATAGAATATAAACTCGCATGTGATATAATTTATAAACGTTGCTTAGCATTACACCGCGTCGGATTCTTCAATTCTTTTTTTTTTTCTTATGATATTTCCACCCTGTGCACATAATGGAAACGTACATATAGGGGTAGACAGGAGGATCCCCTAAACAAGAGCACTCAGCAAAAATCTAGGTTGCTTAGTATATGACGGGCAGTGACCATATCCCTCACGAGCTTATTATATATCACGTGTGAACCCGTCTTCTTTGTGATGTGTACAGCCATGTCTTTTTCTGATATTAGGAGAATGCTTGAAAACCTGCAAGCAACGTGCACCTTCATGATTACTCATGAGAGTTGAGACAAAACCCTGGCCCCATTCTGACAATGCAGTCATTAAGGGTTTTAGTTAAATGGTCATGCATTGTCCCCCGGCCCTCCGATTAAAGGGTTTTAGCTAGAATATTCTAGATGACAAATTTTGTCATTTTGTTGAATGAGAAATATAATTTAAAAATATAAATTTACAAATTAATATGCATATCGTCTTATTGTGATACACTGATATATTATATTGTAAATTTAAATAAATTTAACGTGTCGTATGAAATCATATTAATTTATAAATTTATTTTTATAAAATTCTTTTATGATTATAGTAATTATATATGTTTTACAAAACATGATGAGAATACAAGCACTCTCTAAACTAATTGCATGAATAGTAAGAGATTACATGAATAGTAGGAATTTCAGACACTACTGCAATCTTTTGGGGTTAGAACCGGTACGTACAGAGATGTCATTTATTTGATCATGAGTTTGGTGGCTTCGTCTCCCCGTGGGGAATACCAATAAGAGTGGACAAGTACGGAGTTCTAATGCTGGATGTACGTTAATTATATGCTTAATTAATAAGATATATAGTAGTACTACTGATTATAGTTATAATACGCACAAATATATATATATATATGCATTGACCTTTAATTATTGGACTGTTCCCTTGTAAGAAGGAAAAAACATATTGCTGTTTCCTAGGTTAATATTTTGTTATGCATCAGAGAATTAATAAATAGAAACGATAAGAAAAATTAATTATACCAAAAGAAATTAAGAATTATCCCTAGTCAAAATGCTAGCTAGCTAGTCCATATAATTCGGCCTACAAGTTCAAATAATACTGTCCGATAAATATATAACTCGTCCATTAAACTTCAGAGTTTCTTCACGTGTGAACTCTTTTTACGGTTTTATATATATATATATGAGCGGTACTATTTAATTTGCCATTATATATATATATATATATATATATGAGTAGTGCTACTTTGTCCCTCAAAGTAACCCGCTGCAAGTAACGGTTAGTTTAAAATTATTATTTTTATTTTTATTCTAAAATATTTTTAAAAAATTAAAATTAAAAATACTTAAAATATATAAGATATCAAAATGAGGAAGTGAGTGAGTAAATAGCATTATTCTTTATATATAGCATGGTCACGAAAATTTGGAATCCTAAATATTATATCTAAAAATTGAGATAAGTTGGGCTTACAAACGAGAGTTAAGAGAGAGAGATATACATATATATATATATATATTTATATATTAGCAGTGGTGTAACGTGCAAAGCATGTTTGCCACATTTGATTAATTGGAAGACAAAATCATTCTTAAAAATAATGTGTCAAAACAACAAATAAAGTGTGATTCCTTACACGTAACACAAATTCTTGAATAATTAAATTAGTTGTTAGTTCAACCATACTACTCGATGACCCAAGAAGTATTGAAAAAATACAAAGTCTTTTATTCCTATGTTGCTCTCACGTTCTTTCATTATTAAAATAAGTCTCTTATATTTTGAAAATTTCAAAAATATTATAATTGTAGAAAATCATTTTATCTAAATGATTTTAGTTAATTAAGAATATTAATTAGGAATATTATGATATTTAAATTATGTTAAAAACTCTAATTATTTAGATGGTTTAACTCTCTTAAAAATATTTAGCAAAACTCTATCATTTATTTAATGATGAAAGATTAGTATTTTATGAATTCAAGTTAATTTTATATTTTAATTATCTATTTTAAGTTAGTATATTTTCAATATTTGAATTTCAATTGTTGGATCAAATCTAAAGATTTAAGATGAAGGGTTGGGATTTAAAGCCTCAAACCCTAACTTTTTCCTTACTTTTCCCCTCTTCCCTCTTCCCTCTCTCTCCAATCTCCTCCCTCCAGCCGCATGCCTCTCTCCCTCCCGATCTCTCTTCTCCTCGGCTCCTTCTAGCGCCGTCGGCCGCCGTTACCACGCCAGCACCAAGCCTAGTCACCGACGACCTTCCCACGCCGATCTCCTCCCCGCAACAGGCTGAATCCTATAGCCCTCTCTCTTCCTTACCCTTTGAATTCGGTTTGATAAAGATGATTCATGGAAGAAAATCTCCTCCCAGCACCGTCGATCGCGCCAGCACCAAGTCTAGTCACTGGCGACCTTCCCCACGTCGATCTCCTCCCCCACAGACCTCTCTCTCTCTCTCTCTCTCTCTCTCTCTCTCCCCCCGCAACAGGTTGAATCTCGTAGCCCTCTCTCTTCCTCTCCCTTTGATTTCAGTTTGATAAAGATGACGCATGGAAGAAAATCTTGGTGTTCTCCTTTTTTTTTTTGCTATCATTTTCATACATTCATATACAAACAACCATTTTTAGTGTTTTAATTGTCTCATTTTCATCAGTAAGATAAATGATGCTATAGATTTGCTTTTGTATATTGTACATGGATTTCTGGATTTCTGAGTTTGGCCGTTGTACATACGGAGGAAATTAGATGATCGGAGGGAATTACAACCCCATCGTACCTTCTCTTTTGATATTTCCATTTTTTTTAAACGAAGAAGCATGATTTCTCTGCAACTTGCCAGATTTCTCTACAGGTCCCAATTTATTTTCAATTTTTAATAATCTAAAAAATCTTTGTGATATTTAGGAGTGATTGGTGGCGAGATTTGAGAAATTGTAAGCGAGATTGGTGTCGATTTGGGGAATCGGCACGGGATCGACGGAGGCGAAATAGAGAGTGAAGGAGGGAGAGCAGAGGGACTGAAGTAGAAGATAAATATACAGTTCATTCATGTTCATCTCTATAGTCTCTTTTAAATATAAAGAGATATATATATTATAAAAAAATATTTATGATAAATTATTTATAATGGGGCCACGAAACTCAAGCATGCATGCAATTGGTTAATGGCCGACCAATTATCTTTGTTAGTAGATGCCCACATAAATGTTCGTACAGAGGATTAGCCAACACAAAAAAGGTGAGTTTGAGGGCGTGGAATCCGAAATGGGGAGTGGGGGAGATTAGGTGCAATTTTCCTTCGAGCTCTGGACCACCCATACCGGCCTCTATTTATATCAAACCTTTTCTCCGCTTAATCATAAGCATTACTACAAGTGCCCAGCTTTATTGCCATTCCGATCCCCCATCTCCACTAGCTACAAAGCTCTCTCTCTCTCTCTCTCTCTCGTCATGAGAATGGGATTCAAGGTGGAAGAAGATACGAAGATGAGCAGTGCAACAGTGAGTAGGGAATCCAAGAGAAAGGTATCCTGCAAAAAGCTTGGAGGGTATCTTAGAGAACAGAAAGGAAGGCTATACATAATCAGGAGATGTGTGATTATGCTTCTTTGTTGGCATGACTGAAGCACTACTTTCTATATATTATGTTGGAGACCACTGATTTGTGTCTAATTAGCCTACTTTTTTCCAGTCACTGATTCCACAGCTAGCAAACCGAATATCATTGCCGCCACTGCAGTTTGCATCCGATCGACTAGATCTCTCTCTCTCTCTCTCTCTGTGTTTTGGTGATTGCCATGTGTACGTCCTTCGAAGTGTAAATAGCTAGTAGCTAGAGAGACATGTTATAGAGATATCTTGTGCGTGACCATGCTTCAGCTTGGCATGCACATAAATATAAGAAAGTTTCAATTTGAATGTTATTAACCCTCCCCATGTATGCCAGCTTCTTTCTCCCCAAGCCTCCTTTATAATTTCTGGCCAGTGTTCATCTTAGAATCTTCATATATACTAACATTAACTACTTTGGTAAATAATATTCATTTATTTCTGCAAATATTATGTATACTTAACATGAAACTAACCCTAATACTCACTCATCACAAATTTAGAAAAACTGAAAAAACCACACATAGTTAATTCGTTTTCTTTTTCTTTGAAATAAGCTTGTAGTAATTAGACGTTCATTTTCTAAAAAAAAAAAAAAGATTTAGTAGCTTTACCCCGAGTCTAGAGGCTTGGAGATCAGATGCCAACAGCCCGTATTAATTAAATCTAATCATGTGACTGTGAAAGTTATGGATGTACTACAGTTTGTGATCTTGACTTTGTGAATTATTAATTATGATCTTTTAAGATGGTATCCTCTTTATAGAATATGAGTAAAAAATAAAAAATTAGTTAAAAAATCAGTTTTATTTTTCTTTTTTTACTATTTTTATATTATAGTTATTGTACTGGAGCGTTTATTGGCGAACCCCATCCACTCTTTATGTATCATCCTTTTTGTTTTTAATAAAAATTTGCTTGATTAGAAAAAAAAAAAAAAAAAAAAAACTGCAATTTGAATCATGCGATACAAATTCATCCGATAAATTGAAATTTTAAGAGGAATTTTATGGTATATATCGAAATAATTCGAATCTTAAAATATCTATTATTATATGTATAAAATTGAGAGGCAAATATTTCCTTCGTACGATGGAACTGAGATTCGATTCAAAATTAGCCGAAAAGGAGAGAGTGTATGTCTGAACTTAAGGACAGTTTAAACTTCCGAGGTGAATATTTTATGCATGTCAGCTAAAATAAAGCAATGTTATTTATTTTGCTGAATAAAATAAGGAAAATGATTCACATAATATTTTTTATAATTTTATTTTAAATAGAAGATATTTTTATAAAACATAAAACATAAAATAAAAAAATAATAATATTTTATAAAAATACTTTTATTTTATAATAAGGGAAGTAGATATTCCCGGAAGAAAGGGAAATGACCTTTTGCTTGGGTTTCTGATAAGTCTTGGCTCTGTTTGTTAGCTAGGGTCTTGTCAACTCAAAAGATAGAAATTACATCTTTGAAAGTAGTTTGATCACATGTGGATCGTACCTGTTGATTGGACAGTTTTAATTCCACTTCAAACCCATCTTTTCTCCGAACAAAAACAAAAGAATAAGGTAATGTGATAGATTATGTGTTTCGTCTAATAAATTAATTATAATTTTTTTAAATTTGAATATAAAATATAATAAATAATTTAATTTTTTTAAATTTTAAAATAATAATAATATTAAAAAATAATATTCTATCAATATTTTTTTTAACTTTCATATAAAATCGTTTTATATTATTTTACTATCTAAATCATACCTAATAATATTATATATACTATCTAATTTTATCTTTTCATTTTGGATCATGCTAAAGCTCCCGCTGGAAGCTCTCGTTGGGGTCTGTAGCATATATTATATGTATTTTTTTTAAGTTGTTTTTTATATAATTTTTTTAATATTTTTTAATATTTTTTAAAAAATAAAATAAATTTAGAACATCATTAAAAATACTTTTTTAATCAAGAAGTAAAAAAAAAGTTATTAAAAAATACTTCCTTAATCACGAAGTAAAATAAAAAATCATAAAAAAATATTTTATATTTTACTTCGTGATTAAGCAAGTATTATTTAATAATATTATAATTTTTTTTTATTTTTTAAAAATATTTAAAATCATTAAAAATATCTATATAAAAAAAAAATTAAAAAATACATATAATAAAATACACTAGAGCTTCAACGGGAGCTCCCAGCATTTTCCTTTCATTTTAATCGTTCAAGTATTTAAATTTTTTTTTATATTTTACTTACTGATTGCAGCAATAATCAATAAACAGTAAACACAATTCTTGTCAACATCATCATCATGTTCGCATGCTTGGTTAATTTCCACGACTTTTGAATAATATTTTGGAGGGAAAAATAAAAGGACTTGAGACAATGCATGCCGACAAGTATGTGATTTGGAAAGTCCGAGATATTTATTACAAGCATGTTATTGTATAGGATCGTTAGGACAGTTATCTAAAGAAATTGAAGCGCATGTTTGGCACATATTAATCACATGCATTTGCGTTTCTCGAGTTTTCCTTTTCAGCCATATGTTGACTAAGACCTTTTGACCAACGTCTCCCATTCACACCTAAGCCTTGGAAGATGAAGAAGATAAAGAAGATCCCAATATCAAAATATTAATTTATACCGAAAATAAACAGTTGTATTGCATTATTTCCTACCATTATTGATCATAGTCACTGCCAAATTCTTACTGGAAATCAACCTACCTTAATTTAATGCAGTCAAGTTCTCAGTCCTATGGTTGGTTTTTACTGTTGATCATACACCCATAACCATGCAGTGTTGAAAGTGAGGCTAAAGAATGCATAAAGAATGCATAAAAAGGGAGTAATGTTCTTCAATTTTTATTATTTTCAATCATATCCACTACAAATTATATTCTGGATAATTTCTCATTTAAATGATTGAAAACCGTTTAAAATATTATACATCAACAATATTATGACTAGAGATAATATAATTTAAGGTGACAATACTGAGTCCGTTTGAATAGTGAGATGATTTATGAATAATAATAAGATTATTAGTTAAAATTATATAAAATGAGATGAAATAAAATGACATTTCTTCTACATCCGAACGGATATTTACTAAAAAACCATATATAATATTATTAGCGGATATATATACTTGTTATTAGGAGGGTATTTTAAGTTCTTGGGAAATTAGATCTAACATGAATACGTATATAATATACATAGATATATATATATATATATATACACGATATCATTTCAACCCAAATAAAGTTTTATTAGACTGCCGAGTAAATACAAGTTGATGCTATATCATGTTAGCCAAAAAGTGGCCAGGGTTCCATGGCCAAACTCAGTGTGCACGTGCAATGTATTTATATTTTGACACGATCTGTCACAATCCAGCAGTGATAACTCGTACATGCATTTTTCAGTTTTTGACTTTGGTCCCTCGCAAAAAGTAAATGATAAATAAATAAAAGATATTGCTGAATATAGTTTTGAATATAGTTTTAAATTGAGTAAGTTTTACGCATTTTATTTAATAAAATAAATTTTTTTATTAATTAATTAATTTATTTGATATAATCTTTAAATTTATCTATTTTTTAAAAACAAAATATACAGAATTACATATTTTAAAATTATAAATATTAAGCACTTCAAATTGGGAAAAGCCACGTCATGATTAAGGGCCCATACGGTTAAAGTCTGATTGGTCAAAAGGGAAGCTTCATCGTGCCACGTGTACTTCTCGATCGCAATCTCAAAGGCCCACTTCTGATCAAATTTGTTTTCCGATTAGAGGCTTAGACACGCAACACAAGAAAGCTGCCGTCCCTACTAACACCTGTCCATGTCCTCCCCTCCCCCCGTTTGCCGACCTCTATAAACCCAGGCTTTTATTTATTTTCTTTTGAATAATAAAAAATATAAAAAATTATACTAAGGTAATTATATTTTATTTATAACCATATATCACCGTAGCTATAATATTTTATTTTAGATTTTTGTTACTCCTCATTTCATACTACACACCACACTATATTTACTTATAATTTTTTTAAAATTATTTTTAGTTTTATTCTTGTTAAATTAATTAAATTCTTCCACACATCATTCATACACTATATATTTAATAAAAAAAATTAAAAAATTAAAAATCATATATAACATGTAATGTAAAAATAACGAGTATAATTTTTAATAAAGCACGTTAGTTGTAGTGTTTTAGCGGTAGATTTCAGTTTCACATAAAAGGTTGAAAAAGGAAACAACGTCTGAGCAGGATTTGCTCACGAGGCGTTTAGGCTTTGATTGAAGCCCATTGGCTAGTTTGGATCTTTAAATCCGTTTCAATTTATCTTATTTAATTATTATAATTTTTTTAAAATTTAATATAAAATATAATAAACAATTCAACTTTTTAAAATTTTAAAATATTAATAATATTAAAAAATAATATTTTATTTAATTTTTAACTTTCATCTCAATTCAACTTAACTCAACTTATAAACGTAATAATCATGCTTTTTCGTTTTGGGGGTATGTTCGAGTGTTATGCTTTTGGGTTACACGAGGATTTTTTAGGGGCGAGTGCTCATTCGAGGCCCATAGAAGCATTTGTTCCACAGAAAGCCCATTTGTTTTCAAAACCCACGATGGTGAAAATAAAATGGTGCCAACATTGTATACATGATATATATATTTTTTTTTTTTAGAAAGAGGAAATATCAAAGTATATATGACAAATATAATGATGATTAAAGGTAAGAAAAAATTATATTTTCAAGTGAGTGTGTAGAATATACTAGATAAACTACTTACATAATAAAATTTGATCTGAAAGATAAATTTTAAAATCTGAATATTACAAATTAAATTTTACCATTTAAGTTATATTAATAATATGCTTTATGTACCCGACTTGTATGGGAATATAATAAGATAATTATGTCAAGAAAAGAGAGAAAAATGTGTAATTGATTATATGTATTAATGTAATATGTGTAACTACCTAGTTACCTATGCCAATTAAATCGATCGATACAATAAATGAAAAAAAAGATATGTATGGAGATTGAAAATTTTGAGCATATATAAGTGGATGTCAAAGTCTTGGAACTTATGACCCGCCTAATTTTTCTGGTCATAATACCATCAAGTGCTAGCTAGAGTCTAATATATATATATATATATGAAATAAATATTAAGTTCTTGGGGTGTACATGATGATCACCCCCCCTTGGATCATTTGTCAATGGTTTTCGACGGTTGAACAGAGGAGTACCGACAAGAGTCTAGTCCGAGTATTAGCAGTACTTGCGTTTCATGAACCGACCAATTCACGAGGACTCTTGGCCTGGTTGCATGGTTGACGTGGATGGATATCCACAGAGAAAAACAAAACATATAATTAACCAAACAATTACTTGATAACCAGTTCCGGATCATATTAATATATCATGGATAGACGATTGAGATCATGATTAGCTTAGTTAGAAAGCAGAAACATTTGTGATGCATGCTCAAAGAAAGTTATTATACTTTCTTCCATCAATCACTTGAGAAGCTAGGAAAATGGCAACCTTTGTTGGTTGATGATCATCAGCACAAGATCAACAGACAGCAGATAATTAGTTGTCTTCCGTACGAGGATGATCATGTTCTTATCTTATCTTAGACAATGTGCAGTGAGCTAGCTGTATACAGCTGATCATATTGGTGGGTTCAGGTAGAAATATACAACCCTAGTGCCACGAAATAACAATAAATCGGCGCATCCTCTCGATCTCGATCGATCTCCAATCCCAAGCATGAATATTAATGCAGTTCGTATTTCGTGGGAGATTTTTTCATATGTTCAACGAAAATTCTATTCTATATGCACCTAATTCGTACTTCAAATCCTCAGCACAGATCCTTTTATATTAGTAATTAATCACCAGCAGGTACAGTAGGGTTTTTTCAGTCAAATGCTAGGGTTATTTGAATACTGAAAATTAAAGGACGAAGTTCATAATGGAGTCCTACTATCATTGTTTAATATATATTTTATTTTCTGATAAGGTGGAAATAAATTAAGTTCTTTACGCTGAAAATGACTTGAATGGGACTGTCAGAGACCATTATTTCTACACATTTCAGTCTTTTGACTTTTCTGTGATCAGTTGGTATTGGGCAATGGACAAACACGTTGAGCCGATGAGATGCTTTCTACCATGAGTAGTGCTAGGGCGTGCCAGCACAGATTAATCTTCTTCTTTTTTTTTTTTCAAAATTTTTATTCACATTATTATTATTTTATTATTTTTAAATATTTTTAAAAAATATAAAAAAAATCAATACATAAATAGTAATTATTAAGTAAAAAAAAAAATTAAAAAATTAAAAAACAGGTACCAAAATTAAATGTCAAAGTAGTATTTTCCTTCTACCACCAGCGTTTTATTTTATTATAATAAATTTTTTAAATTTTTATATAAAATATAAAAAATAATTTAATTTTTTTAAATTTTTAAATAATAATTATATTAAAAAATTATCTTCTATCAATATTTTATTTACTTTTTATTTCATTTTAACTCATTAGTTAAATTACATCTAAATAAATTAAATATATATTAATTAATAAATAATATTTATAGTAATATCGTATATTTAAAAAAAATATAAAATTTCTATAAAAAAAAAAAAAAAAATTCGTGTTAATTTTACCTCATAGCAGCTTTACACCCAAAAATTCACAGAGCATAATAACCTCTACTTCCCTTTTCTTCAGATTCCTGAAAACCTAAACCCTAGCCCTAGTTTGTCACTCTTTCTCCAAAAATTAACGGGCTCAAAAGCTAGATATATGGATGGATTCCTATCTGTCCTTCGTGTCTTGCGCTGTTCCCACGAAAAGGGTCACAAATCCCCACAAGTTTTTGTTTCCTGTACAGTTATATATCCACTCTGTACAGTTTGACGTTTTTTAATTTTTCTCTATTTATATCATTTAATTATTATAATTTTATATAAAATAAATAAATAATTTAATTTTTTTAAAATTTTAAAATAAAAATAATATTCAAAATATATTTTAATAATATTTTATATAATTATTAACTTTTTTTCAACTCTATCTCATTTTATAAAAACAAACAATACAGGAATTTGTTGCTGTTTTTAGCACTTTTGATCTTTTCTCGAACACTTTGCGTTCAAGGTAAAAAACGAAAATGGACTTTAATGACCAGAAGTCAAGATAATTAAGCTTGAACAAGTACGTTGAGTCACCAGTTACTGCTTATTCTGTATCAATCACATCTTTTGATAATAATGCTTGTCACTCAAATTTTTTTCTTTTTTCCTCTAAACGGAATATATAATACTGTATATATAGAGCATCAGGATGCCTTAACTATCCATATTTTATTTTAAAAAAATATATTTTATTATTAAAAAATAATTTTTTATGTAAGTTTAAAATTTATCCATACTTTTTTAAAAATAAATCATTAATACTTAATCCCGTGAAATATATACTTTCATAAAATTAAATCAATTTATATTTAATTACTACGTTTAAATTAATGTAAAAAATATCATGCATGTCCATCGTACCAAAAACACCTATCTCAATCAATTTCTCACCAAATATATATATTTTTGATCTTTATACTCAACCACTCATGAAAAAAAAAAAGTACAAAACACTAGTCATTATTATTATTATTTTCAAAATTTTTTTATGTAGAAATTTGTTCATCTCCCTCAAAATTCGGCCTCCATCTATTTCTCTCCGAACTCACCTTTTAAGTGACTGCTTGCAGTCTGCAGGGAAGTGAACCTGAGAGAAAATTGAAAAAGATAGAAATGGTGGAGGGAGATCTTCCAAAGGCCGGAAGGTACCTGTAGTTTTCATTGCCAAAAAGAAAAAGAAAAAGAAAAAAGTTAGGGTTTTTCCGTTGAATTCAAAGCTATAATAAATGTTCTCCTCCACCAATAGTCTCAATCCACCTTCACACTACTACCCCTCATCCTCGTGCCATTATTTTCCTTCTCCTTTTCCGAACCACGAGTTTGACGGCATTTTCCATAACGAACAGCATCACGATCAGCTTGCTGGTCGATTTTTAACCACCAATTATGCTCCAATATTTCCTGAAAATGTCAGTTTTGCAGTTTCAAGATATCCTACTATGACAATGCAAAACAATGGAGAGTACTACTCATCTAGTATTTCCAATTTTCTTGCCGAGAAACCTGTGAAGAAAGATCAGCGCAGCAAGATTTACACTTCTCAGGGTCTGAGGGATCGAAGGGTGAGACTTTCCACTGGGATCGCCCGCAAGTTCTTTGATCTCCAGGACATGTTAGGGTTTGACAAAGCTAGTCAAACCGTAGACTGGTTACTTTCTAAGTCTAGAAAAGCTATCAAAGATGTTGCACAAATGAATCGTTTTTCGTCACCAACGTCTGGTCATGAAGTGATTTCTGGAATCAACATAGACGTCAATGATAGCGGAAACCTAGAAGGAAGAGTTTCAAAAAGCAGGTCATTGCTAGGTGTTTCGAAAGAGAAGGTCAAGATGGAGAGGGTAAAGAAAGCAGCTTCGATTCATCTCCTATCCAAAGAGTCGAGAGCGAAGGCAAGAGAAAGAGCAAGGGAAAGGACAAGGGAAAAAATATGCAACGGAAGGCTGCACGAGTCGAAAAAACTTGATGCAGGCAGTACTCAAATTGTGCAACAGTATTTGAGGTCACAAAGTGATCAGCTTGAAGCTTGTATAAGATCCAGCTACAAGGTGGTGGGGGAAATTGAAGTACTGAGCTCTCACCTAATAGCTGATCGAGACCCAGGAGCGAGCATTTCGGACGAATCTTTTGTGATCAGAAGGAACTTGAAGCCATCCGAGATATTGAATTATCAGCCAAACCTGATGATCTCGAAAGATCTAAGTTCCAACAATGAGAATAGCAACTACTTTCCCAATTTAGGTCTAACATGGGACATTGATAACACGGTCGAGCTCTAGCTTTTGTGCCGTACTTACCAAAACTCGAATTTTTCTTAAGGTACTTTCCAAGAACAAAAAGTGCAGTTACATTTCCTCAAACACATGATATGTCTATTGAAATCTCAATTTGCAGACTTGCAAATCTACTGGAATCCTTTGGAAGGCAATGACAATCAAGGTTTACGCTAAAATGGAGTCTTAATTAAGTGCTAGCTAGCAGCTTTATGCATTATACCGATGTAAGTTGCACTTGTTATTTTAAGTTATATCAGAAAACGGGTGTACTTTTGGAATGCTTATATGCATATAATTTATCTATGATGAATCACTTGATCAGCTGCTTTAGCGTTGAAATATATAATAGTAATGGAAATGTGTGGCTATTATCGCTTGTCTACCCCTCCCCCCTCTCTTTTCTCATTTTCTTTACTTTTAGTTGTTGGGATCGATCAATTATATATCTCATAAAGTCAATAAGATGATAACTAGATCACGATGAACAGATAGCATGTAGAACTTTGTCAGGACTTGGCTAGCTAGAGCTGGTTGAGTGCGATCAGGCATTTAAATTAATGTAACAATCTGAGGAAGACACTTGAGCTATGTCTAAGTTTGTACGTACTTCAAAAAACCAATAACAATTATAAATGCAGGAGTCACTTAAATTAAAATTTCGTAGAATCTGATCATTCACCATGCATGCACATTCATGTTCTGAATTTCTATAATTAAAATCACCCCTTAAATCTTTTAGATGATCACTAAAATTCCCAATAGAGCATTAATTTATCATAAGCAGCACAATTTAAGTCTCACACTACTTAGTTCAGGTCGGGATTCTCACTAATAACATTTGTAATATTGATCTTAGGGAATTAAGGCCCAATCCACACACACACATATATATATATATATCTTGGATTATATTCTCAAAGGACTTGTAAAAAGTCCTGATTAGAATCATTATAAAAGTCAATATTAACTTCTTATAGATTCCTTCAATTCCAAGGAAATGTGAGATCAAAACTACCATCGGTTTATAATTTTCTTTATGTAATTTTTTTGTGGCACAGTCACTTTTGCTATAGTACTATTCCTTCCACTGGTGTGGAGTTTTGCAGTGTTCAATTAGAAGATCGATGCCATAGCAAAGTTGCATATCACAAACCCAAATGTAATGAAAGGACAGCACAATCTGGAAATTTTCAAGCAATTATATATATATGCTTTCTACTTAGGATATAAAGTCCTAGAAGTTTTTGGAATGAGTCCTTCATATAATTTATCAATTGTTTGGTGTCCAAAAGTGCTAGCTATTCCGTACATAAGTAGTCATTCACCTCTTTTGTAATTATTCGATTATGGATTACACGAACTTCTCCAAAGTCTCTCCCTTGTGTACCTCTCTCTGTCACACTCAATAAGGGATAAGAAGATAAACCCTCTGAGAATCGACCATATATATATATATATATACATAACTGTCATTTCCAACACTTTTCCTTTTGAACCATTGTCTTTAACAGCCCTAACTATTAGAGCTACAAATTTTAACTAGATTTGGATAGTGAGTTGAGATGAGATGAAATGAAAGTCGAAAGTTAAATAAAATATTATTAATATATTATTTTTGTTTTGAGATTTAAAAAAATTCAATTATTTATTGTATGTTGTATAGTTTGTGAAAGTTGTAATGATTAGATAAGTTAGAATGAGTATCGAATCCAAATCTCCATAAGTCTCTATGAAAGTGTTATAAGTAAATATGTTAGAACACATGACTTTAATTAAATTTAAAGTTTAAGCTTATGATTTTAGATACAGCAATGCAATATTTTTATCTATACTCTCTTGCATGTTGTTATTACTCGATATGGGATGTTGCCATACACGCCAAGTAACACTAGCTAGTTGATTGTGTTACCTTGATGTTTGTGATTGTATTCCTTTTGTATGGCCCACAACCATGGCATTTTGTTCTCTTTTGTACTATAGAAGATTGTGCTCGATCACCGTATATATTCAATAGAAATGATCATCCTTTCCCATCTTGCTCTTCTGCTTTGCTTCTAAACAAGGTTAATTAATTTGGTCTATCAGATCCAAGTTGTTTTTGGTAAAAAAAGCTTCCATAAAGTTTAGTGAAAGAGTAATGTTACATGCAGTCGTGAAGTGCGTAAACGTCGTATAGTCACTTTGAAAAAGAGTAAGGTCTACTATTAAAAAATTAATTTTTTTTTTTTCTGTGAGTCTCATATTTATTAATTTTTTTGAAAGTTATTGCACGGCACTTATACACTCACGACTAGAACTATCATTTCTCTGAGTGAAATAAAAGGTAACTATTTATAGACTATAACCAATTAGCACAATCCGGTATGTTCGATCAGGCTTAATTTGTTGGCGACAAACTTAAATATTGGAAGTCTTAATCAAATTTGTAGTTAGACACGATATATAGTTAAAAAGGATAGAGAGTCCTATTAAGTTAATATAGTAATTCAGATCCAGTAACTCAAGATCGAAGTGATTTAATACTATGAATTATTGATGTGAACTTTTCATATGTATGTGTTATCATAAAGAATTTCCAGTACATGTCCTTCGCTGCTCTGAATTTCACCTAATTTTCGAGCCTTGATGCATATTATAATTGCTTGTTTCTACCTCCTGAGTTTCTGACTCCAGCATTGATACAATAATGGCAACATTCCCATTATATATATATATATATATATATATATATATAGACACACACGTACAGTCACAAATCATAAAGTCTCGTATTAACTAACCTTCTTGGGAGAGATCATGATCTACAGAGAGTGTGCATGCATGCGGACATCTGTGTGTTCTTAAATCTTTCTAGAGAGAGAAGCAACAAGTCATGGTTAATTAGGCATTAAAAAAACTAGACTCGATATATATTCAACATGCCTACCAAAGTAGCTTGTACCTTTAGGCAGGGAGGTAGGGTCCCCAAGCAGTTCTTGTAATTAAACCCTGACTGTGTATCACTTTTACATGGATCAATAAGATTATCTTAATAAAAAAAATTGCATCTTAGGTCAATCTTAGATCAACACTACTTCTCATCATATATAGACGATTATGATCTGCATTCGGAACTAATTTTGATGGATCTTTCATATATATATAAATATATATATGTTTTCTGGATCTTAGCAAGTATAATTACCCTGCTGAGTCATCAACAATACATGACTGTGGAAGATAACATATTGTAGAGAATCATCAAGGCCTATGGCAATCAATCGGAGTGTATATATGAAAACAAACATTTTGATATTTAGAGTTTTCCCATCTTGATCATACAGCCGAAAGGAGGAACTAAATGGGAAGAGGGGGTGGGTCAAACGGTACTGGTTTGCAAGACTTGTTTAAGAAGTTCATATTCTTTTTTTCAAGGGATTCGATCTCAAACATTTTTTTTTTATAAGAGATCAGGACGAGAATAGCATCAAACCCTAAGGCTTTTAAGACAACGGGTAGTTGAAGTGACAACAAAACAGTAGCACCAAACAGTGGCCTGGAAGCGCTAGCTTCAACTACAAATACTAACTGAAACCATGGAACCGACAATTAAACCCCAAGAAAAGGAAGAGAGACAAACTCACTCACTCATCATGTACACACAGAAGAAGTAGCACTTACTTGAAAAGCCTTGCTAGTGCATGGACAGAAAAAAAATTGCAGCAAAGTGAGGTTTTTGGAGCTTTGATCTTTTCCTTCATATTTGCTCATTGGTGACCTGGTTTGGTTAATCATGACTTTCCTTTCGGAATGAAGGAGAGTGCGAGGGACTCAGAGGGTTTGAGTCAATATTGTTGGCTTTGATATTAGAGGTGAGAGAGCCTTTTCAGGAGCAAAAAGTATGGTGACAATGTACTAGTTGTCTCTCTCTCTCTCTCTCTCTCTCTCTCCCTCTCTCTCTGTGCACTTATAAGTCAATTATAGCTGAGACTACTTCCCTGAGCTAAGTGTTTATTATTTGATATCATATTCAAGACAATTCAGGGGGCTTGTAGGGGAAATCTGATGCAACAATATCCTACCAAAATCTTCTTAAATTGCCTCTGGCCAGCGAGAGAGATCTTTTCCTTTTTTTTAATTAACTTTCTCCAGCTAAGGAATGTCCTCAATATACATAGAATATGCTATCATCCATTCGGATATCGTACAAGCTGCAGGCAGCCTAGTCCCATCACTACTGCGTGCATGAAGAAGGGATTGGGATATTGGAGCTGTCACTGCCTGCTTCATCTCTAGTCTTCTGTATGCTCAGGCTAGGCAAACAAAATGATCAGACGGAGACGCCCGGCCTGGCCGGGCCACAGTTTTTTTTGTCCCTTATTGACATCGGATATTGGGAAAGAAAGTTCTGATTAATAATTCTGTGAGTGTGCAAGTCATCGGTATTCGGTTAGAAGTTTCCTTCCAATACATCTCGGATAATTCAAAAGAAATTTTCTCAATCCAATAACATCAAAAATGTACATGCAAAGCTATAAATTAAGGATGTCTGGTTTATACGGCTCGCTCCAACATCACTAGCTAGCTACGTCACCTATATATTAGGATTGACTAATTGCCAATATATATGTAGCTGATCTATACCTTGTACCCAATAGCAAGCTGGTGCACACTAATTTTTTTCTAGTGTAGTACTCATCCATTAAATTAAAGCCTTGCATTTTTTATTAGAGTAGCTTTGTATTAATTAAGTTAATATTTTGGTACATGGCATATTGGATAGACATATATTTTAAGCTTTTAGATTACATGCAATTAAAGGTGCGTATTCCAACTTGTTATTTCAACATCTTCTTTTAAGAGTTTTCTGACTAGCTTCCTTGGAGATCATGATTATCTCCAAGTATATTAGTTTTTGCTTAAGTACTTCAAGCAATTTTTTTTTTCTAGTATTATAAATTTTTCTAATTGCAATTATGGGTTTGAGCTTTGGCTTAGGACTCATTTGGATAGTGAGATGAAATGATTTTAGATGAGTTGAATAAAATATTATTAGAATATTATTTTTTAATATTATTATTGTTTTAAGATTTAAAAAACTTGAATTATTTATTATATTTTATTTATAAATTTAAAAAAATTGTAATGATGAAATTAAATCGTTTCTCTATTCAAACAAGCTCTTAGTGTTTAGACGTACAATCCCATGAGCAATGAGTGGGCCTGGCCCATATAACTCTAAAGAACAAGAAAATTTAAAATTTAAAAATAATATATATTTTATATATAGGGAAAAACTTCTTTGCCACCCTAGTTTAACCGCCCTAGTTGACTGCTAGTATTTTTTTTTTTACTTAGTGATTAAAAAGTAAAAAAAAACTTGGGCGACATAGTAGCCTTGCCCATATTTATATGTACACGTATGTATATGTATGGGAGTTTTGGTGTTTTCCACCCATTTTTCTCCAAAATATATCTTCTATGCTCAAAATCAAAAGAAACATTCAATCAAAATTTGGTGTAAACTAGATCTTGTACTCTATCTAGCATCTCGACGTGGTTTGATTTTCATTTTCTTTCTAGAGATCTATCAAATCCAAGTCGATCCCATGTGGCACTAGATTTGAACACCTGAACAAGGTCGACATGATAAAACAATAGCTAACCTAAAGCTGCGGAGTAATCCCCTAGACTTGGGCCGGACCGAACGAACTGGCCCAGGTTGCTTGAGTAACATGGGTCGGCCGACCCAGAAGGTCTATAGTGGGAAAGGATAAAAGATGCACCTTGCGTGGAGACCAGCCATATGTATGGATTGCTCCTGACCACCCACGATTAAGGTGTCAGGGTTGAATCAATGTGTCAGGAAGGACACTGACACCCAGGTGCTGACGATGGCCACGCCGCATTAAATAGAAGATAACGCCAAGCACAGCGCGACCTGGACTAAGGTGTCAGTGGTTGCCACGATCAGGCATGGGGTCCTACCACCTGACAAAATGCTGACACGAAACGCGATAGGAGGGGATGTTGGCAATGCCCCCACGACCCGACTCCACGACCCGACTGACAAGTATGAACGACACCTCCTTGAATCTCTTTCTCAGAGGATCACATTGGTCAGGTATATAAATATCCACTCACACCCTTTGGGGGCTCTCTCTCTCTCTCTGATTGAATACTTTTCTCTTTCACTTGCTTTGCCACTCTCTCCGAACAACTGATTTAGGTATCGGAGGTACCAATGCGCCCTGAGTTCCCATTCTCTATCTCAACAGGATCCAGACCGAGCTCAGCAGTGTGGAGTTGTCCAGGCCGTGAAATACAACATCAACAACTCTTATATCTACATAACACATCATTCAGTACAAGACGATAATGCGGTGCACTTCAAATATGTTTTTAGTGCAATTTGCATTGCTTTTCTTTCAAATATTTTTTAAACATTTTTAAATATTTATTTTAAAAAAATATAAATTCACTAGTAGTCACTTCCATAACTATAAAAAAAAATTAAAATATACTAAGAGACATTTGGGAGGCAAACAAGCATTTTCACTTAATATATTAACTATCCAAGTTGGATTTGGAATATTTTAGGAAGTCCTAATACTGGACTTCAAACTTCGATTCCAATTCTAACTTCTTGAAAAATTGAACTACATACTAATCGCATGATTTAATTTTATTTATAAGATTTAGATTTTAAAATTTATTTTTTAAATCAAATATAACTCGTAAATAATATGTGGTGTAAAATGCTGGAAATATAATTATTTTTCCGACTTTCGACTCCTATCAGAATTTCGAATTTAAAATAATATGGATCCGATTCCCGAACCAGGTCCGATCAGGTCCAGCCCATACGATAGGACAGCCAATAGTTTACATACGTCGCCGTTTTCACACGACCCTTGACTTTTACCACAACGCCGCCGTTCAATCAAATCTCTCCCTATTTAACAAAACGCCGCCGTTCGAGATTTTACACCTTTCATTGCTTGCGCTCGAAGTTGCTGCAAGATCAGTCGCGCAAGTAGTAGTAGAAGGAGATTGAGGGAGAAAGAGAGAAAATGGAGGCAACGAAGACCATTGCGCACGAGATCGGAGGAATCCAAAACGACGCGCTCAGATTTGGACTCCATGGTGTCAAGAGCGACATCGTCGGATCTCATCCTCTTGAATCCGCTTACCAATCTGTATTGATTATCTTTCCCTGCTATCGATTTTCTCGGATCCTATATTTTTTCTCATCCTCCGTTGTTTCCGATTAAACTTGGAGATAGAGAAAATTACTTCTTTGCTATATAATCTTACGCTTTTTTCTTCCTCTTTGGGACCTCTGAAACACTATTTATGTCATGTATGATATATGTAGACGTGTGTGCGCGCTCTCTTAGGTCTCCGTTTCTTTTTTAGGGGGAGTAAAAGTTTTTAGAATTTGTGTTATTCTCTCTTATGAAATGCCGGGTTTGTAATTTGAGTTTTGTTTTTATGAGGATCTGTTAGGCAAGGAGCACACAGGAAGAGATGAAGAGGAAGTTCTTGATGAACACATACGGAAGTGCGTTTCCCCTGAAGTTGGATCTTGACAAGCAAATTCTTTCTCGGTATGATTTTTTGACCCCTTGTTGTGTTATGGTGTTCGGGTTATCACTGAATCTCAGAAATTTTAAAGAGCTTGCACGCTGTAATATACACAATTTGGGTTATTTATTCTATGGTGATTACAATTGTAAGCTTGAATGACACTGTGGGGTTTAGCTTTGAGTTCAAAACCTTAGCCCTTGAAATGGTATACATTAAATGTCTTACTTCGTCTTAGGTCTTAAAATGAGTGATTTTATTGGCTAGGGTCCCTGCTTGTTAATTTGTATAGGTGAGAGGTTGAAGCGATTCTTTGAGGAAGGTCCTTTGACACATGAAGCCTAACCATGTATGAAAGTATATGGCTCTTTAATGGTATTGTTGATGTGAAGTAATGCTTAGGTGTTGAGAAATGAATAATCGAGGAATCAAAGTTGGGTGTCCTGTATCATGTGTGTTGAGGATTATCTGAAAACACAAGGTTCCTAGCAACTTCTCCATGCAAATGACTCAAAGCACGTATTTGTTTCTTGCTTTGTACAATTCTGTGAATCTTGTATACCTTTTTTATTTTATTTTTTATTTTATTTTATTTTTTATGCACAAGAGAAAAGGTAACCAAGACTCTTGAGTTTCAGATTTTGTGGCTTTTGATTACTTTTTGGGTGTTGCTTCACTGGTGCACATTTGTATTTTATTATGACTGTCTTATAGGATAGCCAGAGGAAAAATAAATGATTGAATCTTGTCACAAGCGCACATAATTTAGACTATAATGAACCTATGACTTACCTCAACCTCACTTCAAAGGCATAGTGAATTCTTATTTTTTGTTTATGTACTTCTTGTTCACTTGGACTGCACCTTTTGCATTTATTAACAATTTCTTAATTACTTATAAAAGAACTATTCTCATTGTTTATCTTTGTATGTCCAGCAAGTTATGTGCTTCACATTTTTCTGTCTTTTTCTTTTCTTCTTTTTTGGGCTAGCATTTCAGTTTCTACACTGTTTAAAATCTAGACATTTTATGATATGGAAACCTGTGTATTTTTCCTATCTTTACTTGTAGGAGTTGTGTTGTATGCTTTTGTTGCTTTCATGATTGTTATTGTTTTGGAAATAATTGCAGGTTTCAGAGGCCTCCTGGAGTAATTCCATCTTCAATGTTGGGTTTGGAGGCTGTTACTGGTGGCTTGGATGATTTTGGTTTTGAGGATTATCTGAATGGTAAGGAACCCATCAAGTGATACCGTGAATTCCAATAGTTATTCATTTGAGAAATTTTTGTTTGTTCTGTTTCAATTTTAATAATTGATCAACAACTTCTACGATTGTCAGATTTTTACTTCAGTTTCTATGTTTTCTGGATCCTAACTTGAAAGTTTCCAGAAATGTCTAACATCTCGCAGGAGAATTAAGAATTTAGTAAGCCGTGTTGGTAAATGAGCAATAATATAGTGTCTGATTTTAGTTAAGCTCTTGCATATTGTGGGTTTTGAAAATTTATCCTCGGTGCTGCTTGCAGACCCTCGTGACTCGGAGACTTTCCGGCCTCTGGACATGCATCATGGAATGGAAGTTCGTCTTGGTCTGTCTAAGGGACCAGTCTGCCCAAGTTTCATATGAAAGAAGCATTTAATTGTCGGGAGAAAAGTAATTAATGAAGTGGCACTTGGTGCGGTGGTTCTTCATGGAATTTATATTATACATTAAGGATATAACTATGTTTCTTGTTAGAGAGTGAACATATTTTCTACCATTATAAGATTTTTGTGGTGTGATTGTCATGGGCACTTTCAACTACTTAACATCAGCTTGCCAACGGATAGATACGGGGCACACAGTCTACTAGGGCTCCTGAGGACTTAATGCTGCTTCTTTTCATTAATGTTAATGGGATTTGCACCCTTAACCTTTCCATGATCTAATATGCTTCAACATCAACAATTGAATATAGCTTGATCTTTTATAAAATGTGTGATGATTTGAAAAGGCCAAATTCTAAGGTATTCTTTTATAATCCGCAATTTCTGAAAAGGTGTACTCTGTATGCTCAGAAAATTAGAATCACCATCCCCATATCCAATTTAGAGCACCAACAGATGACAGTCAGGACGTGCATCAAACTTCATTTCTGCGTGGCACAAAAGGGCGGAAATAAACATTTAAAAGAAGGGGACAGACCAAGCCTCCTTTGTTTTGTTCCCAACCGAGTCCTAGGAGAAAGAAAACCGAGAACTTGCCCTGTTTTCTAGATCAACACACCCATTTGGTAACAAAATAAGTAGCCCTTTTATTACATGTTGAATAAAAATACACCTCTTGGTCACTTGAGAACCAAAAAAAATATACGAATTGGGACCCTGTTTACTGTTTTGTTGGTCCTCTGTGGGCTGTGGGCATCAACTATGCGCATCGGTAACAACTGCAAGAGCAACAAAACCACCGAGGACAACGATCAATACTCCCAAAGAATTGACCAGAAAAGCCTCCATTGAATAGCGTGATATTACCCCGCTGGTTTGAAGAAATGTTGCTTTTTCTAAAATACCAGTAGTCGCAGTAGCAACAGCAAGGGCATAAATATAAAACCCAAAGAATACATGCCATGGTAGCAGGGTCGCTCTGCTATTTTTTGATCCACCTGGATACCAGAAGGTTGCAAATCCAGCCGCCCACTGAGTTTAGGAAATGATTGAAAGAATTAGACTATTCTGGCCACAGAAACCAAGCTCATAATACCAAAAGAAGTATACCAGTAATGAAAAAAATACCTGAATGCCAAAGAGAAAAAGGCAAGCTAGACCCAACCATGAATGTAGGCTGTAGAAATTGTCAATCCCCTTTTCATTGTGGAACTTTAGAGCAGCCCATACACCAATGATGCTTAAACAGAAAGCAAGGGATTGTAATGTTAGATGAACTAACTTTCTAAAGCTTCTTGTTCCTGGAATTGACTTGTATGCAACCATGGCTGCACAAATCACACCAAGCATTAAAGAGGAATCCTACACACTTATCTTTTATACTACAAGGCCCATCCAAATAGAATGTAATTTTTATACTTCAAGAAATAAAAAGCTCTCTCCAAAAAGCATCGGTCAAGATCTCCACTCTCTCCAAAAAGCTCGGTTTTCGAACAGAAAATAAAAATATATATATATATATATATTTACAATTACCTTCGCCATTTAATAGCAGGAAGCCGATCACCATTAGAACTGGATGGACCTACAACGGGCAACTCAACAATAAATTCACCAATCTAAGCTTCTTAACCAAGTAAAGCATCGGTCAAGAGACCAGGAAAATAATTTAAGAAGAAAAATTGAGAGACATGGAAAATGAGAGGGAGAGAGTACGTTGAAGATGAGGTCCTTGTTGTCGGAAATGAGAGCTAAGCCTCCTCTGTAATGGAGGGTCCAGGTCAGCAACAGAGCGGTGACTATCACGCCCATCACCCTTATCATCAGGAAGATCGGGAACCGCACCACCGGAACCGCCATTTCTTCAGTCGTAGTGATTGATTTTCGAAGTTACTTAGAGGATCTGAGCATTTACGTGGATTAGGTTTTCGGAGGAGGAGGGGTTTCAAAACGCTCTGCACTGCACGTGCCGTTACACCATTCCAACGACCTCCATCTTACCACTTTTCCTTTCTTATATCCTACTTTGAACTTTCTAGTTTCTGTGGGCTGCCCAGCTAACTCTATTAAATATTAATTTTTTTTAAGGAATGTTAAATAAAATCATAAATTTTACCAGCGTCCCACGTTTATTTTATAAATTTTATATTTATTTATTTCAAAATAAATATATAATACTTATTCATTCTATAATTACAAATATCATTTCAAATATCATTTCTTTTAATTTTTTATCTTATTTTCTTTTTAACTGTTCAGAAGAAAGAAAATTTATATTTTTCATTCGAGTATCTCACGATTAAATAGAAAATTAATAATTTCCTTAAATCCAATTTAAAAGAAAATTGTAAAAAAAATATATATATCAAGGTAATCTTTGTAAATTGTTCTTTAAAAAAAAATTGCGGGTTTTCAAGCTTTCAATCTTACATCCAAATCGGGTTGTTCAGCTCGTCTCCCACTTATAAGTGGTCGGATTGTTAAGTAACACATCGTAATTAACTCAACCATCCGATCTAATAAATTGAAAAATAGACGACCACGGTTCAATCTTTTGATATATATATATATATATATTTTGTGATTATTTTCAGGGCAGCAAGAATTTTCCTGTTGGAAAAGAAGATTTTGGGTTGTAATTTTGGATAAGAAAATCCAATGCTTATATCATAGAGGAATCCCTTCCCGGAAGCAGATTAAGGTTGTCTGATCCCATTCCAGGGAGGGACCAAACAAACAAATGAAGGTTTCACACAGAAAGAAAGGCAAGGAAAACCAACAAGAAGGTAGGCAGAGACTAGACAACGGGCATTCATTACATAAGTAATATTAGTTTTTTGGGACAGGCAATATTCTTTCCCAAGCAACAAGGGCTAGAAAAGGGTCAATTACAACACATGAAAAGTGAAAATATGCCATAACGACTCTGGTTTATTTTGCAGCACAAGTCATCCATATACCATGCTTGCTTAGCTTACATCTGAATCCCAAGGGATGTAATCAGCACAGATAGTACAAACATAGTCCATTCTTGGGTTTCCCCAGTTTGATATGCACTCTAAATGGAATTTATGTCAGCCTAAAACATACACTGAAAAGTCACTGCTTACTAGGTGGGACGGTTCAAT
Source organism: Juglans regia (assembly GCF_001411555.2). Classification (NCBI taxonomy): domain Eukaryota; kingdom Viridiplantae; phylum Streptophyta; class Magnoliopsida; order Fagales; family Juglandaceae; genus Juglans; species Juglans regia. The sequence goes on along the minus strand of NC_049910.1, from coordinate 3,183,969 downwards.
AGCTATGTCCCCGACCCCTCCCAAGATAGCCACGGCCCCTTCCATAATAACCACCGCGGGATCGGCCACCTCGGCCAGGTCCACGGCCTCCTCGACCACCCCAATGCCTTGGCACATAGCCAAATGTCTGCATGACCATCATCCCCGAAGGAAATATAAATAAATATAATAACAAATTCTCAATCTGATACAGAAGCAACAGACATTACCAGAGCATTGTATGTAGGAATAAGTTAATTATTTGAATGATTCATTAATTTTTAAAAATTTTGAGACTTGTAATTAATTTGTGGTTATGTTATCATACATAAGGAGATCAGTTTAAACACAGATGCAATGAATATTCACGAAAAAAAATTCAAAGATCCTGTCACACGGGAAAAGAAAAGAACAAGGTACAATACCTCGGAATCTTTTCTCAGTTGTTCAGAAAATCTGGTCCTCCCATTACGTGAATCACGATCAAGAGCATCACAAGACAGTGAATCGAAAAAGTCATCCTTCACATAAACAGGCTGAAGAACAAGGAAACCAAAAGTAATCAAGAGCCAACAACAAACAATTGGGCTTTTTTTTTTTGTTAATTGTTAGAGAGAGATAGAGCTAACTGATCATATAATCATGTTACCTTGGTATCATGTTTTGATACTCCACCATCATCCTCATCTTGTGAATAATCTGCAACTTCTTGAGCTCTATTACTTTTACCAAGATCACCCCAAACTTCATCCTTGTTGAACTTCTCGTTCATTGCTATAAAATCAAACTCCTCCGTAAATCTGGTTGCAGGACGTGAAACCTGCAAGAACAAATTTTCAACTACTCAAAACCCGTGCAAAATCACCAACTTGTAATATTAGTGGGACCAAACAACTAATCCAGGTCAAAGTACAGGTAGCCTAAGGTAAAAAGTGTGCAATCTTAAATATGTGCGTGCAAGTCTCTCTCTGCGACTGTAACAATCCAAAAGACAAGCATAAACACAGTTCAAAATTCTGACAATTGCAACAGGTTCATGCACATATAGGTGCATCAATTTAAACAGCATTAACAACAATAAGAGAATTGATATATAAGCAGCACATACCCCATTTCCTCTTCCTCTTTCACGTCCTCCTCCATTAGTATGATGATGTGCAGGAGCTCCATGTAGCTTATAAGGGACAGGGGGAATTGACAACAAAGAAGCACATGTTAGAATGCTTGGCATATTTTTTAAGCTGTCATTCTTCATCCTAAATTTTATTATCTCCTGACATGTGTGCCAATGTGACACATTTAGTTTTCCATAACTGGTTGACATATACAACCACTTAAAATATGTCATATCAGCAAGAATGAACGAGAATGGCAAGATCTAAGATAAAGAAAAACATTGCCCTAAATTATCTCCTCCCAAAATTTTACCTAACTGACCATGACTAGGCAAAGTACATACGAACAATCGTTTGGAATTCTGGGAGCTCAAAGAAATCTATCCAAGATGCTTGAGTTTAAAAGCAGAAGCAGCAGGGAAGAGATCTGTTCAAGCTACTAGAGTTCTAAAGCAGGAGCTTGGTCTTCTGTTCGGATCATAAAATGATTGCATGATGTTCACACTTATATGTGGTATGTGATACTATTTAAAAGAAAACTATTTTAATCTTGTGCAAATAGTGGTCTGCTACCTGGAGCCAATGTGGGCGCTATTTCTTTCTTATAAATAGTTTGGGTCAATGGCAGTGTTCATATCTAATGGGCAATTTAGTTCTGTTTTGGGGCTTCTCACATAGTTCTGTTCTTTTTTTTGTTTGGGGGGGGGGGGGGCTGGGCGCGACAAATTTGCTCATTGCAATTTCTCTCCTACCTAAAGTTCTTCTATTTGAAGAAACTCACCTCCCATCAAAATCTTAGAAGTTATGGGATAGTTGTCTAAATTCCTTTATTAGAGAAATGATAGAAATTTTTCCCAGCAAATTGGAAAATATTGCCAAGAATACCTTATTTTCAGATGGCAAGGGTAGAGGCAATATAGGTTCTTGAGCTTCTGTCGCGGCTGTTGATAATGATACTTCTGATGAGGATACTTGCACCACCTGAACGTCCCTCTGAGCTGTTTGTGAAGGCCGGGATGAAGATACAGTGGTGGGTACTGGCTGCAAGAGCTGGCCAGGGGTTACCAAAGATGGTGTTGCTCCCTCATTCAGAATTGAACTTGATGTTCCAGTAATGGTGGTTGCAGATTCAGACGTACTTGTAAATGGCATCACAGGACTTGGGACTTTAGGCTTGTCAGTGACTGATGATGAAATGGCAGTTTTATCCAAACCAGTTGTCAATGGAGATACCAACGGCAAGCTAGTGCTCAAAGTAGCAGTAGAAAGAGATTGTGCAGAAGCTTTATTTGTGATCAAAGTTGTAGATGAGTCTGAACCTACTGCAGAAGGGTGGGTAGGAAGTGTGGAAGATTGCATATTTAGGTTGCCAAGGCTAAAGGGTGGCAACAAGGGAGAGGGTGACTCTAACAAAGATGAAGGTGGCAAATTAGAAGATACAGAAGGTAAAGGTGCACTCACAGCAGGATATTGCATAGTCTGCTGCATGGAAGGTGGCACTGACAACCCAGGTGGGGGTCGAACCAAAGATTGCGGTTGGGCTTGAAACCCTGGGGACCCATAGTATCCTTGCCAATACATTGGCATAGCAATTCCACTAACATTTGTGGTTGGAGGAGGAGGTGACGAACCCCATGACCCTAAACTTAGATTGGGTTGATATAAGGGAAGACTTCCTTGAAACACCGGCCTAGGGAGACCCATTTGTGAAGTATTGGCACTAAGATTTGGAATAGTACCAGTACCAGAAGGAGGTACACTTGTAGTGGATGCAGTTGCTGCATGAGGATAATGAGACTGCATTGAGGAATTAAATAAAGGTGAGTGAAACTGACAACTGTATCGTAGATAGCACTCAGGCCTGAGATCAACCAAATTAGAGTGATAGGAGGTCTGCCAATCTGGTGATATTTCAAATGCAGCCTACTTTATTTGCTTTTACCTGTATAATTGCAGGATCATGGTGTATAGGTGTTGTCTGAACGGGTGGGGAAGATTTGACCTGCAAATCCTGTAAATCCACAAAAGACCACACTCTCAAGCAATTCAACCATACAAAGAGGTACATATCTTCATGAAAAAGCGTCATGACAAAAATGTCACTTGAAAAAGGAAAAAAGAGGCCAGTTTGTGACATAACAAGGAATAAACCATCAATTTTGCAGATGTTCATGGACTATGCCCTTGTAATTCAAGCCAGAATACGTGACAAGTTTGAAGTCCAACATCTTAAACACCAAAATGAAATAAAATCAAAATGCAAAAAATAATAATAAAAGTTGTGGTAATTACAAACAAACTGCACAATACTGCATTACAGTTTCATGCCACATACGGAATCTGGCTGCCCAGAATTACTCTCGATTTACTAGTTTTCTATATTTTACAAACTCTTGTTCTTTCTCCTCCACTAGTTAGGAACATGTGCTCTCTTGAATACTTCCTGTATACATGGGTGGATTGTGCCCCTGTGCACTGTTAATAAGATTGACTGACTTATCAAAAAAATATTTTCAAAAACCAATTTATTCCAAAGGCTTCAGGGAGATCGGATGTCTTTCATATAATCTCGGTCTGCATAAAGTTGAGGCATAAAACACAATCTTGCACATGTAATGTAGTTCACAACAGCAACGACCACAAGACACAAACAACATGCTTATGTTGTTTTGAAATCCTTCCATTTAAGTTTAAAGACTTAACATGCTATTCCACATAGCCACTAAAGATCTGAATTTCCAACTCTAGTTTTTTACTCGTAATAAACTTCCATAAGCTCACTTGTTAATTAGCAAAAATTGGCATCACTTTATCATTATGCAAAGCACATATATTAGTCAATTTCTGGCATACCTTGATGTCACTTCCTCTAAAGAGGATGTACTCATAAATTTTATCACTTGGAGGAACTTGTGGGCCATCCTTTTTTCTTCCTTCAGTTCCAAATGATCTCACTACAATTAACAAAATAGATCAGTACTTAAAGAACAGAAATTTGAAATACCACAAGAAAATTATTTCTCTTTCTCCTTCCCTTTATTACTTTACTTGTTTACCTATTTATCTATTTCCCTTTCTTTTTTTTTTTTGTTCTTATAGTTGACCATTTTTTTTTTTTTTTTTGATAAGTAAACAATAGTATAAATAAGAATAGGCCAAGCCCAGGTATACAAAACAAGAGATAGGACCTATCTAGTAGCTAAAAAAGAAAGAAGAAAATCATGTACATTTAGGCCATTAAAATCTACAGCACTCGACCACAAAAGTAAGGTGCGGTAAAATAAAATTCTAAGATCCTCTATTGTCTGCTCCTTATCCTCAAATGTCCGCTCATTACGCTCCCGCCATATGCACCACATAATACAAATAGGAACCATCTTCCACACCGCTTTGATTTGTGGAGCACCACCTGACATTACCCAACAATCCAATAACTCTACCACTGTAGCCGGCATGACCCAAATCAACCCTATTCGAATGAACACCTCACACCACATTGCTCTAGCTGTCTCGCAATGTAGCATAAGATGATCCACTGTCTCACCAGCTTTCTTGCACATACAACACCAATCTAGAATAATAACCCGACGCTTTCGTAGATTATCAGTGGTCAAAATCTTACCTATAGTTGACCATTCCATCATAACACTAAAGAGAGGGGCAATTTATGGGAAAAAAATCATGATTTCTGGTATGTATTTCATATACTCCTCTAGCAATTTGTAATCAGAACAAGATGATATGAGCAAAACATCACCCCATCTTTACAAGATATTCCAGTCCCCACCATAAAGGGGAAAGTTGATAGTATCATCAAATAATAAACAATAGCAACATGATCTGGCAAGGAGCACGGAAATAATACAGTTATGTGAAGGAAGAAGAAGACAGACAGGTTTTGGGGCCCTGGACAGATTTTTGAAAGAGAACGGGAGGGAAAGCAATATACCATCTTCACATCCCTCTACAGGAATATGCGTTTTGAACTCATTTTCTAGCCAAATTCAGAATCTCTAGTGTTTTTTTTCCTTTTTCTTTCCCAATTGCAACAGCTTTGTTCTTTTACTGCTGAATAGTAGTTATCTACCTTTGGAACATAAATATCATTTCTTCACTCGTCCAAGTTGCATTGTCACACAGACAACACGAAAAAATACCATAAAAGTCACAGAACTTATTCTGCAATGATGTGTTGTATTGTTCAAACATGATTTTCGTATGTAAGATTGTTAATACCGTTCCATGATTATTATTGTATATAAGATAAACAGGGTAACAACTTAGCATCCTAAAGTTCAAATCCATAATCCGTGGGGTTATAGTTATACTCTTCATTTTTTTTTTTTTTTTTTTGCTAACACAGTAATACGACCTGAATTTACATTCTATATCTAATCATAAACATATATACATACATCCCTATTCAATACACGCCGAGTAAAATCCTAAGCATCGTGAATTTCCAAAGCTAGCATGGAACAACTCCAATTTATCACTCAATACGAATACACGCCGAGTAAAATCCTAAGCATCGTGAATTTCCAAAGCTAGCATGGAACAACTCCAATTTATCACTCAATACGAAAGCAAAAAAAGCCCATTATAAAAAAACAAAACGCCCCCAAGATCGCACAGACCCAGAGAGCAAACCTCACCCCAAAAAAAAAAAAAAATCTGATATATATAGAATACTGTAGTAAGCCATTTCATTTCTTATACCGTTTCTCAAGCCGATGCTGGATTCCTCGGTATTGATGTCAAAGAGAACACCTTCATAGCGAATTTCGGACTTGGAAGTCAAGCTGATCAAGCTGCCGATATAGGAATCAGCCGACCCAGTTGAAGATCTGGGAGCTTCTGCCGCTGCTGATGCTGCCATAGCAGAGAGAGAGAGAGAGAGAGAGAGAGAGAGGAAAGGGAGCGAAGAATATCACAAGCCCTACTCCTTTATTGAGTTTGAAGTACTGTGTACAAAAACTGACCGTTTTTTACTTTTTATTCATATCCTCTCACGATAATTTTCGTTTTTTCAAAACATCTCATCTCATCTCATCTCATCTCATCTCACATCATTATTATAACTTTTTCAAATCTCCACATAAAATAAAATAAATAATTCAACTTTTTCAAATTCTAAAACAATAATAATATTAAAAAATATATTTTAATAATATTTTATTCAACTTTTTAACTTTAATCTCAACTCATCTCATCTCATCTCATCTCACCTCTGAAAACAAACGGGCCTAAAAATTATATCAACTATATCCTGTCAAGAGTCTCATCGTCTAATGGGCATATGATTCGATTCTTAAATCTGGATTAAAGGAAAAAATAAAAAAATTGCATCCTCGTTCTAGTCATTTCACAATATTATGAAATATTGTCCATCAATTATTAAATTTATCTTTTTTAAAAATAATAAATGATAATTAATGACTATAAAAATGTCACAAAAGTAAAATAAGAATATAATTTATAGCATTATTTTTTGAAAAACCATCTCAAAATTCAAACATATTTTTAATTATAGCTGATCATCTTGAGATTTTCCATAATGTTCTGCCAAAAATACATTCTACATTTAAAGTATGTGAATTCTACTGTATTTAATACTGCACATGGGCAGCATTTAATTATTTGTATTGTTTTATCACTCCTTGATTATAAAGTATGATTGGGTGAAAAAGTTATAGGAAATATTATCCCGTGCAATTATCTTAATAGCAACCTTACATTAATTCGCACTACAAATGAAAGGGGCTTCTCCAGCAGTTCACCCGCTTGCTTGGCATATTGATTCGTTAACACTATCTCACTATCCCATTGCCCAAGCATCCTCTTTTGGTAATGGTGGATTGAACTTGAATCCATCTATGCTTTCCATCGACAGCAAACAGGAGCTTTGTCTGATTATGGGAAGGAAAACCATGCGAAAAGACTGTAAGAGTTATAATAACTTAGACCCGTTTGAAACTTGGACTAAACTTACTCTAATTTTAAGTTAAATATAACATTCAAATATTTAATTCTAAACTTATTTTAATTCAAAATTTCTTTACACGTAAGTACTACAACATTTTTTCAACTCAACACATATTTACGCGCAGGACCCATAACTTTTTTCAACTTCCCATAAATACATCTAAACTCAACTTGAATGGCGCCCACAAAACTCACTCCACCATCTCAAATCACTTTTATTTATAAAGAACTCAACTCATCTCAATTCAATTCAACGTCCAAACAAAACTTAAAAAAGTTAATCCTCAGAACTAGATACAAGAAAATCCGGTGATCAGAAATTGATCATTTGGGTCGCATTGAATTGCCGAATCTCATTATTTTTCTATTTTTCTTCTACACAAATAATCTACCTTTTCTGTTTCCATGATCGAATACGGAATACACATGTACACAAGTCTAACAAGCAAAGCTCAGTAACAATTCAGGTTTTCAATACAGTCCATAGAAAGCAGAATTTATAAATTACAGAAGGATTTCTTATGCAATAAATTCTGAATTCTTCTGGGTGTCGAGATATAAAACGCAATAATGCTTTGGTGGCTTTTTATCTCATTGCAAAGCTATTTCAATAGGCCAGGGACAGTCATTGCTATTTGGTTTATGAAGCCCAGTGATATGGATTTCAAATCTCACACTTTTGCTGTAATATGACGCACTACCGAATACTCATATAGGTCAGGGAGTCAGCGAAATGATCTCACAAAATCATGCCTGGCCACACTTGCTCAGACAAGCAACTCCCTCTTCTAGATAATCTTCCTTGCTGATCCAAAATTCAGGTGCATCCTGATGTGTAAACAACCATATTAAACTTAACTTTTCTCAGATAACTTCACTCACCAGCCAAAATAGCAAGATATAAGATGGAATACAATTTTCCAGAGGTGAATGAGTGATGATGTATCAATCAGGAGAGAGAGATAGAGAGAGACGGCATGTACTTTCATAATTCCTGCGAGGACTGCACCTCCTAGATACACCATATGCTTTCTTCGTGGTGGATCCTCAATCCGTAACCGCAGTTTCTGTTCACCATGACATATTTATAGAACAGATAAAGATAAGTTCAAGAATATGAAACTTCTTGAACTGAATCCATGAATTAAGTAAACCCCCCCCCCCAACTTGCAATGTGGCATTGTTTCTAATCATTGCCTCTTCTTTTAAGCTATTATAAAATGACTAGGACTTAATTTGCCACTTCCAACAGCTTCTGACCTGATTTTCCCATTGGGGACGTCAAGGGGAAAGCAATTATGAGAATCAAGTTAAGATTTTCAAATTTAAACCACAAAAATAATGCATAAATAGGAACACAAGCGGAGCCTTTCTTGGGGGGAGGGGGAGGGGGAGGGGGAGGGGGGGGAGCAAGGGACCCGTGGTGAACTTCATACGTGTAAAACTCTCCACTTTTGCTATATCTGGCTCCTCTAAATTTAATCACTAATTCCACCATTGAATAGTTTCCTGAAACATTCTTTTTATTCCCTTAGGTGATACTATATATCAGATTATTATTATTACAAACTCACAATAACAAAATCAATGGTATAAAATGAAATATGTCACCAAATTTGACAAACAACAGAAACAATAACAAAATAATATTTAATTCCTTTTTTCCTTCTGTGTACCACACACAACTCAGAACATACCTTCAACCCATCTTTGTTTCCCTTCAAAACGACTTCAAGATATCGATCCAGTATTTCTTTCTCCAAACTGAAGGAAAATTGAAAATAAAAAATTAGAATTTCAATAATGTATAGTTCTAAGAAACTATCTACAAAGCACAGCCATACCAAATGATGTGCACATGGTTGAAGAAAGACCTTACCCCAGATTCAAAATTCTAGAAAAACTAAGAACATGTTCTCTTTCTCTGTGTGTGTAATTGATGCTGGATTGATATACATACAAGTTTACAACACGCCTTTTTTAACTGTGAGAATGAGCTCGTGAGAATGAGCTGAGAATGAGAATGTTCATAGCTTAAAAAGAAGGGCTTTTTGGCCCGCTAGCTTGGCTGATTTTATTATAGGGATGGTTTATAGCTAGGGGGATTGCAACTGAACCGTCATAGCCATGGTTTCAACAGAAATTGAAGTATCTTCTGGAGTATGAGACAGTAATCTCAATGAAATCTTCCACCAGTTTTCCTTTATTTAAGTGATAATCTACTTCTCTAAGCTCCATAACATGAGCATATGCTATATTCGATAAAACAGAAGCTGATCCCACATAGGGCATGATGGGCAAGTCTAAGCAAGCACAAGACTAAATTATACAAGGGGAAAGTATGCCCATGATCTGATTCAGTTCAAGAGGGGTTTACGGTATTACCGACTGGGTAATCCAGGATACATGGTGCTCCCTCCACTTAAGACTATATGCTGATAAAGCTGCAAAAGATCATTGACATAACAATTTAGAACCACATGACAGAGAGTTCATATTCACATCAAGACAAAGATATTTAGGCTGCAGTAGATTTACTCATCAGTCTGAATTCCTCAATTGTGGTTTCCATTTTAAAAAGAGCTCAGACAAAAATCCTAACCATTCAAAGAACAATATTTTGACCATGAAATTTATATGAAGCTATAGAGAACCTAAATTGTGGTTGCCGGATCAGAAAACACAAGCAATGCCAAAGCAGGTATAGGGGATGGAATGGTACTTCAAAGTGGGAATTTCCACCTCCAAGAAAGAGGGGGGAAATAATAACAATCCATTTCAAAGGTAATCAATTGGCGAAACAGAGCCAAATTAAAATGCATGGATAAATCTACAGTAACAGTACGTGGCTTTTTGAGAAACTTATTGATTTTTTTTATAGAAGAAAAGAAGGGAGAAGACAAACTACCAAACCCAGCGAGGATTAGGAAAGGTATTTCATTTTCATTTTAACACACAAATATATTATGTTTCAGAATATTAACAGTACCATCATTCGATTGTCAATATCCATCTCCTGAATGCACCGAAATACCATGTCTGCCATCCCATCACCTTCAACATCGATGAGTTCCTGCAAGAAGCACATATGAAATTCCACAAATACTGCATTGCCCCGAGGAAAAAAACAATACAGGAGTTAAAATATTCTAACAAAACCACAATAGATCAAATGTGACAATTACAGTTCAGTTGACCAATTTACACAGTATACAATGAATAACTTTTTTGATAAGTAATACAATGAATAACTACAAATTAGCTGGCATAATGTCTGACCCCTTGCATGTTAAAACAACCAGTTTTCAGATTATACACTTATGGCACAGATAAAAATTGGAGACATGGAAATAAAACTCAAAGAAAGCACAGGCTTACTGGAGTGAAAAGAGCCTCTGGAGCCTGAAAACGTTCAGTACCAACTTTGATAATCCTTCCATCTGGCAGCTGATTGATTTAATATAACAAATTAACTTAATGTTGAATACATGACTTGTGATTAGAGCTATAATGTTTCAGAATAAAGGAATCCAAACAAGAAAAATTGAAGATCACATTAGCAGATAGGTAGCACGTCATAATCCAAAGCTATCACACATAGACCCCTAATGTAGTTTAGAAGATCCAAAGCTGCCAAGGTTGAAGGTGAATCTGGCTAACTCAGAGGTAGTGCCTGTGGGGTATGTACCCAACGTGGTGAGTCTAGCGTCCATCTTGGAGTGTAAGATATCTTAGTTGCACATGAAATACCTTGGCCTTCCTTTGGGCGCGGCGATCAAAGCGAAATCTATATGGGATGATGTGTTAGAAAAAATGGAGAGGAAATTAGCTGGTTGAAAGCGGATGTACTTATCTAAATGGGGACGGATAACTCTCATAATTGCATCCATATGGAAGATGCTACTTATTTGTCTATGGTGGTGCATTTGGAGGGAGCGGAACGCAAGATGCTTTGAAGATCAAGAGAGATCAATGGAAGAGCTTAGAATTTTGTTTTTCAATACTTTACTCCATTGGTCGATTGTAATTGATTTTCATGGCAAGATTTCATGGCAAGACTTTTCATGATTTCCTTGTATCTCTAAACTAGACATAAACTTGCTCATGTATATGTCCCGTATACTTGGGCATTTTTTGTCTCTCTTTTGATCAATAAAAATTTATTTACCGATAAAAAAAAAAATCCAAAGCTGCTAATGTGATCTACAAGTGATTATATTCAGCATGCTAAATGCATATAAACATGTAAGGAGATAAAGGATGAGCATCTTGAGGCTACCCCTAACTATGCTTCTTCAGTCAAACCATTCCTAGAGGAATTCTCTCTTCGGTTATTATATTATAAAGACCATATAAAGATCAAGTAGAAACTAAGAAAATGAACTCACGGTATAATTCTTAACAAGGATGGTGGTCTCAAGACCCAATTGATATTCCCTCTTGTAGTCATAGCTGTGGAAAAACATATATAATATTAGATGGCAATGCTTCATGTTCCTTGATATCAGAACATAGTGCAAGATTGTTCATTCACCTTATATAGCAGAGCTTCTCTTTGATTTCCCTAACAGTCTCAAAATCTGTAGTCCTATTCATTGCATACCTTCAACAAACAAATAGTTTTTTCCAATTAACATAGAAGTTCCAATAAAGGCACAAAAACCGATATTAACTATTTTGACTTTACTGATAAAGCAACCAGAATTGGCCCCACCCTCTACGTGATAGCAAATCAACCAGATATGATGTTATATGTCTGCCAGCTACATTCATTCGCTTTGTGAGATGAGGGAAAGAGTAGCCATCAACAACTGGAACCTGGATAGGAATCAAGTGAAATAATCTAAAATTAACCTTCAGATACACAGTACATGACAATTCTGTCTTATTTAACTCTGTCCGTTATTCATTAATTCTAACTTCTATACCAGTATTTTTAATAATACGGAATACATAAAGTGACATATCTACCCCCTTCCAGGAACAGTGTAGTATAAGAGTATAAAGTGATAGGATGAGTATGCATTAAAAGTGGAACCATAATTTGATGTAAAAGTGGTTTTTGAGAAATTTACCACATGAGTGACACCATCACCAGAGTCAATAACTAATCCAGTCAGCAAACCTGTGAGGAAGCCACAGAAATGCTAAAGCACATTGCTAAAAAGTGATGGGAGGAGTATGTATAAAAAAGCGTAGCAACAGTAATATTATTACAGAGTGTTTCCGGACAAAATATGACAGAGTCATCATGAAGGAATTCACAATTCTTGTCTATTTTTCCAAGGACATTAAAAAGAAAAGAAGGTAAAAAAATAATATAGGAACTTTTAACCTTCAATCATTTCTACAAGCACCTTGGGCATATAATGTCAAAACAGCTTGAATTTGGATAAAGACACCGGCAAAGTTGTACTTCTCAAACATGGTTTCAACCTAAAACCAAGTCAAGAGCAGATAATGAGATGCAAATATGATGATTCAGAATGTTAGTCATGACGGATAATTTAACCAAAGAAAATAGTTTAGAAAATAAAAACAATCACAAACCATTTTTTCACGGTTCTTTGAAGGATTAAGAGGTGGGTCTGTAAGTAAAATCTTGCATTCCGTTGGATCAATCTGTTGAGAATTTTGGAAGACATAATAAAGATCAGATGAAAGTGTATCAAAAAATAATGAATCACATGTATACTAATAGCCACAGCAACCAGAACTTCTTGAAACTTACTTTCAATTCACTAAAAAAGGCATGGTCCCAAACATGACCCATATCTTCCCAGTTTTGCACGATGCCATTGTTAACAGGATAAGATATATCCAGTTGATGCCGCAAGTCTGCACAAGCTCCTCCAACAATAATATCCTAAATGAATAAGAAATAAAGAACAACCTCTCAGAATTAAGAACTAGGCAGAATCCGTAATACATGAATATTAAAATCATAATGAGCATACTAAACCCTTCGTGGGACCTAGATTTGCCTCAATGTCTATAACAGTAAACTTGTATAGGTTTCCTCAATAAACTGGACAAAACCATATGAAAAGAAGACTGCAGATTTTCCAAAATAAAAGCTTCAGAAACACCATTTGCATTAAAACTCGTTGCCTAATAATCCTTCTTGTTTTTAGTAGCATAAATATGATTTCTTTTCCTAAAAAAGCAGGTACCTTTAGCTCCTGTTCCACGAGCGATTCTTCATACCGAAGCATAGGCCTCCCCACCACACAAGGGAATACAGAAGTAGGGAAATTCTCTCCAGCAAAGCCGCACTTGACATACTGTATAAAGTAATTGGTTTGCAAAAAGGAGACAGAACCAAGGTTAGGATATCAAGTTATAATTGCAATTATGCTTAGTCATCCCACATTAATGGAGTTTTGCGTGCATTTCACGAAATTAGCACCCATTGCATCCTTTTTTTAGATACAAGTTAATAGTGCATGCATCCTTGAGAAGCAATCCATTAGAAAACAAAAACAAATGGGAACTATTATCACGATATGCAGCAAAATTTTTATTTTTTATTTTTTTTATAACCGTGGGTGTCCGGGCCAACTTGCATGCACCTCGACTAATCCCATAGGGCACTGAAGTTAACGACCAGATAAAACTCCAGTAGCCCTAAGGGGACTCGAACTGGTGACCATTAGGGAGCAAACCCAAGGCCGGACCAGTTGAGCTATCCCTGGGTTCACAATATGCAGCAAAACTAATCAAGGTCTTCAAGATTTTTCAGATACAACTCCATGATCGAGTCTTAATATCGAAATCTTGTTTTTTATAAAATAGTTCGGAATTTAACACCTGAGCATATTACTTAATGAAATATAACGGATTAATGAAAAATTAAGATTGGAGATGATAAAGTTTTGACATTCTAATTAAAAAAATGATTGTTAGGATTTAAGAACTCTATCATGGAGCTAACCTAAAAAATGTAGAGGATATTAATAATCCTAACAGGACATAGAATTCCACCAAAATAAGGGCACTGTAAGATCTGGCAATGGTCAGTTAACCGTACACTGCGCTCCGCTCCTCGTCTACCGATTACGATCCAAATTATTTCAAGAGTTTCGGCAGATGTGCATGATCGCACCTTAATATATGTGCAAATGCAAACTTATGAACCTTTAAGTCATGCCGTACACCGGAATTCAAGTTTGAAAAACTCTTTAAGTTCAATCAAACCAGACAGATGGCCAATATTAGCAAAACCCTTACAAGCCCAGACAGAAGCAGTAAAATAAGTAAAACATCTTCTTTGGAACCAATTCATCAAAATAATACCAATGGAGAAGGTAGTATATACATTTATAATACTCGGTGGATCAAACGGAGAAAAACAAGGAAGGATGGGGCTTAAGACGCAAATTAGGAAATGGAAATGGAGAGAGAAGTACCCCGGTGCCATTGTCGCAGACGACGACGTTTCTGTTGTCCATATCGTGCGGAAGTTGCTGCTGCCTGCGGCTACAGTATTGGTAGTGCTTTACTCGTTTTCCTGAATTGTTCAACCAGCTTTGCGTGTAAAATGCATAGTAGGATGAAAACTATGCGTATGTATTACGATTTTGGAATTATTAAGAAGCGAAAACGATACGAACTTCTGCAGATCCAGAACAAAAAAGGTGTCTCTGTGTGCGTGTGTGGAAGTATTGCGTCGGATTTTTTTAGGAAAGAATTGTAGTAGCGACCATCTAGTTTATCAAATCGGAAAATATAATATATATGCTCTATTGTTTTTAAATTCTTTTACCCTACTAGATAAATTACAATTTACATGTGATTCTTATTTAGGATAAGTAATAAAGATAATTATTACTTATTAGAGCATTTACGATGGCTCTGTAAAATATAAAACAAAAGTTAAGAATTTTGTATTTTTATCTTTATTTTACATTTTACTGAGTAATTCTCCAGAAGTAGAGACTACTGTTTACAAACATTTTTAATTATTTTCTCTTTCCTTTACGCGTGTTTGAGTAAATTGAGTGTCTTTCCAGCCAAATATCCAGGGAAAAGAAAAAGTACTTCTCCATTGTAGGTGAACCTGCCAACAAAAAAAAAAAAATTAATAGATTGCTCAAACTTTTATAGATTGCTCTGTTAGGTAACTTTGAAAGATCAAAACTTTGTAATAATGGTTTGGCATTTAAATGTTAGATTAACTTGAAATATGACATAATTATATAATATTGTATATGAAGAAATATTAAAATATATGAAGATATTGTAAATTTATTGGTAGTTAGAATAAATATTTGAAATGAATAATAAATATTTAAAAAATAGTATTTAAATGATATAGAAAAAAAAAATAAGTCAATGTATGACCTATTGTAAAAATTAATATGTAAAATAAAAAAAATAAATTTTGATGATATGTTTTAATAAATAGAATAAAGAATCATTGAGAATGCTCTTATGCTACTAGAATATGCACAATTATATCGATGTGTAAGTCTCGCGTATCAATCAAAACAAATAAATATTCAAATTAGAGATTATGTGAGCTCTATTGTTACTTATGATAAATAAAATATCAAAAAAAAAAAGGAGATGCTATTATTACGTGTGTAGTCGTTTAAGTCACAATTTTTCACAATGGAGGATAAGATTCATGCACAATTTTAAGTGATGCACGAGCCTCGTGTTGTTAGTTGGTTTGTAGCATTTGAAAATAGTAATGATTTGTACCAATTTCAAAATTTCAAATAGATAAATTTTACGTAAACATTTATAAAAAAGCAAACCCCTCCTTACAAAAATGAAAAAAAAAATTAATTTTTATTAGTTGAACTCATTTTTTTACAAATGATTTATAAGTAATTTGTCTATTTAAAACTTATATCTATAATTATTTATTTGAAAATTATCTAGAAGATCGAAAGTTATGAAGTATTGTAGTTAAATATATGTGACTAGTGAGGTGCTGGGAAGCGATAATAATTTATCTTTATTGAGATATGTAAATGATCACGTTTCGCAAAACATAAGCATATGCCTCAGAACATCATTGGCTAATTCATCCATAATTTCAAATAAGAATTTATATAGAATTATTTAGGAAGAAGAACGTTGTTAAGTGAGGGCATTTAGATGTAAAGGTGGTGTTGAAGTCATGCCGAAACCCACTTCGAAAGAAAGGAATAAGACTATGAAAAAGACAAGAGTGGAAGCAACCCATCAATACCCAGATCAGCTAACACAAGAAGTTTTGCATATATTAAAGGAGATTTTTAGAGTTCGTGATGAACCTGGTCACAAGACCATGATGGGTCTGTGTTGATTACTTTAAAGAAAATGAGAGACGATCGGGACCCCTGAGAGGGAGATCAATGACGTTCTAAGTCTCCTATTTTTTTCACTATTCATTTCCTTTGTCTGACTTATTCTTAGGCTTTGTTTGTTTTTCAAAAATATTTTATCTCATCTCATCATAACAATTTTTTTAAATTTTTACATAAAATAAAATAAACAATTCAACTTTTTCAAATCATAAAAAAACAATAATATTAAAAAATATATTCTAACAATATTTTATTCAACTTTTTAACTTTAATCTCAACTCATCTCATCTTATATTTGAAAACAAACGAGCCCTTATTTTCTTCTCTGCTTGCTACAATATAAAATAAAACACAACATTTCATTTAATGACGTGAAGACTTCCCACCGATTGCAAAGGCCGATTGCAAGAAGCATTTTTCATATATATAAATATATATGGCATAAGCTTATATCTCGTGGATCATGATTGTTGATATATCTTGTAACAGATTACAGAAGTCTTACTAAATATATATATATAGCCCCAGAACAGTAGCATTGGCTTATCCTTCCCTAATTTCGAATCAAACTTTAGATAGAATTCTCTTAAATTATACGAGATAAGTAAAATAGAATTCTCTTAAATTATACGAGATAAGTAAAATGAAGAGAAAAACGAATGAAAAAGCAGACCGCTCGCATAGATAATTGTTCAACATCACTCGAGTTACAATAACATTTGAGCCACAGTATCAATATAAAGTTAGTTTCGTATCATAGCTCAATGTTAGCTAAAATAGAAAAAAAAAATTTAATAGTTAATACACACATTAACTAATTGAAGATAAATTATGTGTATATATATATTTATTGCATTTTTATTATTATCTTTCTAATATTTTTTATGTGATAATAAATAATTAATTTATAAATCAAACATAATAAATAATTTTTATTCACTAACATCCTATTACGAAAAGATGAAAAATAGACATGAAATTACATTAGTCGTATATTATATATTAAATTCGGATTCAACAGGAGCCTAATCATAAAAGAAAAATATAAATAAATTATATAAAAATAAATTTATAAATTAACATAAATTTATATAATTTATTTTATATTAAAAATAATTTTATAATATAACGCATTCTATCGAAGGACGTAAATTTGTAAATTTAACAAATATTTCTGGTTACAAAATCACAAGTAAATTCAAACGGCCCTAAACAACTAGTTACTAAAGCCCATATATAATCGGATGACACGTGGCAAACACAAAAATCTCTCTGCTCAAAACCCTAAACGGCGCATTTCCGAGATCTCCTCATTCAACATACACTCGTATATATAGCCGACTTCGTCGAGGGTTTAGGTCTTGCCGTTCGCAGACTCCAGAGGCAAACCAGCGGGGCTTCCAATCTCGCAGCCGCACAAATGGTCAGTCAGTCAGTCTCTCTCTACATCTCTATCTTCTTCTCATTTTATTCGATGTTATACTGATTCCATTACCATCTTGTGAACCCGAAGGCTCCAAAGAGAGGTGGCAAGGCACCAGTAGCAGCAGCTAAGAAAAAGCCGGTATCTTAATTTCTCCTTTATTATACACATAATATCATCATTTTTGGATTCATCTGTTTTGTTTAGCGGGTTCTAACTGTTTTATTTTTGTTTACAGGAGAAGGTGACGAACCCACTGTTCGAGAAGCGTCCGAAGCAATTTGGGATCGGAGGGGCGTTGCCACCGAAGAGGGATCTGACCCGGTTCGTGAAATGGCCCAAGACCGTTCAGATCCAAAGGAAGAAGAGGATCCTCAGGCAGAGGCTCAAGGTCCCACCAGCTCTCAACCAGTTCACCAAGACCCTCGACAAGAACCTAGGTATCTGCAATGATTCTTTTCATTTTATAGCTTATGTAGTATTTATTTAATTTATATATGGGATTTATATGCCTGCGGGTAATTGTGTTGCTGCTGTTCCTATCTGGTTATGAAAAAATTAATGCACTTTTGTTTAACACGCAAAGTTGTGAGATTTGTTGTTTCCTAATGGTGTTTGGAGGTGGAGGTTCACGTTTGGCTGCTTCGCTTGTTTCCGGCAAGTAAGCGCATTATTATTTGATTGGGATTTGGTCCTTGGGATCGAGCTTATAAACGTAATGAAATTATTTTTGCAGTGCATCGTGCACCCAAAGTTAACTGAAAAGTGTTATTCATTGCGTTGAGAGGTAGTGTTTTACAATCAAAATTAGATTCATGCAATGCATAGGATTATGATGAGGGCATCTGTGAACTTTTTATTTTTGCCACCAATAGTTTCAGAGAACCAGCTTTTGATGATAGGCCATGTAGTTTTGGATTTCCTAAACTGCATCTTTGGTGCATATCTTTTTTTTATAGCACTTGGAAAGAGTAGTTCTGGTCCAACGTAAATAGGATAATCTTTTAGCTCCTTGACCTGATCTGTTGGTGTTGACTATTTATATTTATTGTGATGGATAAAGCAAAACGGACACTGATTGTAAATGCCCAAATTATCATCTATGTTTGTATCTTCTGAATATGTGATGGGATGTGATGTGATGTTTGTCTTGTCTTTTTATTTCTCAATTTGTTGAGAATTTTTTTTTTATTGTCATTCACTCCTATGATTAAAATTTATTGCGGCCTTCTATTGAACTCATCTGCAGCAACAAACCTGTTCAAGATGCTTCTCAAGTACAGGCCTGAGGACAAGGCAGCAAAGAAGGAACGTCTCTTGAAAAGAGCTCAGGCAGAGGCTGAAGGAAAACCTGTTGAAGCAAAGAAGCCTATCGTGGTCAAATATGGCCTCAACCATGTCACATACCTCATTGAGCAGGTCTTTTTTTCTTGCACAAACATACTTTAACGGTTGAGCAAACATTACTTTCTGCTAACAGCCGATTAAATGCAATTTTCTTGCAGAACAAGGCACAATTGGTGGTTATTGCCCATGATGTGGACCCAATAGAGTTGGTTGTCTGGCTTCCAGCATTGTGCAGGAAGATGGAAATCCCATACTGCATTGTAAAAGGGAAAGCACGTTTGGGAGCGGTAATGAAGCCTGTTATCTCTTTTTCATTAAATCCTTTTCTCCAACACAATATGATTTTTGAACTTACCACCAAGAAGTTCTCTTTTTGTGACAGGTTGTCCACAAGAAAACTGCATCAGTTTTGTGCTTGACCACAGTGAAGAATGAAGATAAGTTGGAGTTTAGCAAGATCTTAGAAGCAATCAAGGTAGGGCAGAATATGTCGTGTACATTTTGTGTAGCCGTAGAAGCTGTTTTTGGATGTTATAACTTCATTTGCAATGTTTCTCTTTGATTTGCCAGGCCAACTTCAATGACAAGTACGATGAGTACAGGAAAAAGTGGGGTGGTGGAATCATGGGTTCCAAATCTCAGGCTAAAACTAAGGCCAAAGAAAGACTTCTTGCAAAGGAAGCTGCTCAGAGAATGTCTTAGGAGCCACGATTGCGTGTTTCTTGTTACCTAGACATGATTATCCAAGGCTGTTGTTTTTTAGATTTTTGTTTGCTCAAATTTATTCCCTTCGACTGCCGTGGTTTTCTTTCTTTAGCAGCAGCTTTTATAAATTAAGCAAGAGTTTATGTTTGTGTTTTGACTTGAGCTGCCATGCTTTTATATAGCTTTGGCGTTGGACATTAATGCGTAATGCCTTCTTCACGGTACAAGAAGCGACCTAAACGCCATATTATAATTTTTCTTGGTACTTGTAAATTCTATAAAAGTGTGCACACACTTTTATGGATTTAGGGTCACTCATTTGGTTGTGAAACGTCAGAAAGCCTCTAGTAAACGTCAGAAAGCCTCTAGTTAACCAAGTTCCTATAGATTTACAACCGATTTTCCTAGCACGTATCAACACTAAAAGCAAGTTTCGTTTACCTCTTACCTTGGTGTGCTTACTAGATTACGGGTAATGTTTCTTACCATTTGGAGTTGAGTTTGGAGGTTTTGAATAGTTTAAAAAATCTTTAAAAGAAAAAATGATAAGTTTGATAAATTTATCGAAAGTGCTTAAAGCAGAACATTAAAAACGCTGAAAAGTTATATTTCTATAATGAGTGGCACTTGGAGCTGGTCGGGTGTGTAATGTTAATTTACACTAGCCATTAAATTCAGCTGGCATTGAGAATAGAATCACATGCAGCAGATCAAATATTCACATGAAGATCTCCCATAACGCGATACCAGAAGATTGAGCCAACGTAAAAGTCTTGTGCCTCTCCTCCTTGCCCCACCTGTCGGCCTCCTCCTGTCTCTCTCTTTGCTCTGTGTGAAAAAAAGAGTCGGTCTTGCTCTCACCGTCCAGTATTCCCCCCAACCCCTGTCAGCCTTCTCCCACCGTCCACTATCTTCTAGCTCCTCCCCCCACTGCCATCGGCCTCCATCCTCTCATTCATGCTCTTCAAGAAACCGATCTCAAGAGATGAAAGGCAATTTATACCCATAAGTCTCATTGCCTTCTTAGGGGATGAAATGATCGATTGTGTAATCATGGCTTTCCATTTATATTGTAGGTCTTTTGCCCCTTTGGATATACAAGTGCTATATTTGTTGAATTATCAAGCTTAATATCAGAGAGGCTATGCCATTTGATTTGCAAATGAGCTAGACTCAAGAAACAGTCTCGAGAACTGGCCTCGAGCTATTACAAGTGGCTATTTACTTGCAATCAAGTATAGCATCACATAATATATCTTTCAATGTACTGAAATAAAGATTAAATCCATTGCCAGTGATGAATTTGAGATTCTAAAATAAATTTCTGCAGTTGGAAAAGTACTTCTCTTGAAAGAAATCCGGATCTTGGAACTTACTACTTTGATCTCATTCATACAAAATTATCCATCCTTTCTTCTATCTTAAAACTATAATGTACATTTCTTTTCAATATAGCTCCAAAAACAGATAAACTTTAATTAGTAAAAAAATAATATATACCATTTAATATCAGTCATTCCTGAGATGGTGGAGCCACTGCAGATTTCTTCCCTAAAGTTGAATGGATCAACAAAGAACTTTCAAAATCACAAAGAACTTGCAGCAAATAGCTTATCTCCACTAGTTTCTTTTATCTCCTAGAAACTTGCAGCAAACATAGAACTTTCAAAGTCATAAACTAACAATTTGTTCAGCAAACTAACAGACTACTTCTAGAAACAAAAACCGGAGTTCCAACTTATCTCCCCACTGGTCAATTCAAAAATTACTCACCAGTTAATTACCAGCATCTGCCCTTCATGGTTGTTAATCGGTGGAGAACCCGAAGTAATTCAGAAAAAAAAAACAAGCGTAGTAGGAAAAAAAAAAGGAAAGAGAGGAGAATCGGGAGGGAAAGGGAGAGGAAGAGCAGAGAATCGAGAGGAGAGGGATAGAGTTGATTCCGTGATGTAAGATCGATCCATTGGAAGAAAAATACATTTCATACATGTTACAATCCTATTGGCCGGTGTGAAAATAGGTGTTACACCCGATCGATTTTGAGCTTTTCCCTTCTATAATTCCAAACAAGTATTTGTTAGACTCGAAAACACTAATATTCAAGGATTATGTCAGTTGTTGACAACAATGATTACATGATTGACAATGCAAAACTAATTTTTAATGATGATAAAATTTAGGCCGTTTGGAACTTGGATTGTGATCTCAATGCAGTCTAATTTTTATCTGAGTCAAATATATAAATATTTAAATCTCTTTACATTTCTTTACATGTGAGATCCAGAATATTTTTCAGTTCAACATCTCTTTACATGCAACTCATAACTTTTTTCAATTTCTCATAAATACATTTAAACTTATCTTAACATTCTAATACATCTAAATTTATTTTAAATGAATTCCACAAAACTTATTCCACTATCTTAACTCAACTCAACATGTTTGGGCCTTAGAACAAAGAGTGGCATTTTGTATATTTTTTTCTGTAATTTTTGTCAGTCAATTAAAATACATATAGTATCTTTCATTGAGCTAAACTATCTATATAGCCTTTATAGCTTTGTACAACCATGTAACATTAACGCTGTACATAACGTACTTAGTGGGCATAAGAACATACAGACCCTACAACCAATACTGAATACTATTCACAGTATAAAGTGGTTTGCGGGTTTCTTCTGTATGGCATGCACACCATTGAACAAGAGGTTCGGCTTCCTATTTACATCGTTACAATCCCAATACATTTCTGGGATGCTGCAACATTCTGATATGTCTGTACAGTTTCTACCTCCGAGAATGTACAGGAAGATAATTAAGAGTAGGATCTGATTAATTTGAAGTTTTGGAAACTTCGAGCTTTAAACAAATTCCCAAAGAGGAATCCCATTGTGGTTCCTTGAGGGGCCTTGGGTGGTGAAGCATTGGACCTATGCTTCTTCACCTTCAGTATCGTGTGGCCTATCTGTCTACAAATTGAATCTATCATCTTGGGGTCAACAGCATTACCGGTGACATCCGTGACATAGAAAGTGTCTATGGCTTTTCCACCCTTTGTCGAAATTTCTGCTCTTTTAATGCATAAACTGTTCTCCCGGAATATCTTGGTTATATCTGAGAGGAGTCCAACTCGGTCTTCTGTGCACAATTCAAGCTCCATTCCCTGTGCATAGCCAAATATCTGAGTATAAACTTGTATTTATGTTGTATTTCATCAAAGTTAAAAGTCTACTAAACCTCAGATGCCCGCCTTTCAATGGCGGCTTCAAGGCACTGTGCAACACGTTCTCGCTCAGCTTCTGAACTTATAGGGAGCCCATCAACATGCCGAATAAAAAATTCCTACAGAAACAGGAAGAATATTCTAATTAGATTGAAACATGAGTATGATATCAAGAAAACTTATCCCTAACCCCCGAAGCAAAACTTCAGAAAACAATTCAATCCACAGATTTCACCCCATATGAGGGAGTACACAAAGTTGGCATAAGTATATTCATAAAACTTGTCTGAGGTTTCACGACCTGGAAAATCGGTAAAACTTCACTGGTTCTCTATGTTGACCAATACATATGCATCATATAATGGTCAAGTCAACTTCCAGCATCAGTTACATTCCATGAAATCAGTTTTTGGTGGAGTTTATCTTACCTGATAAGCTTCCATCCTCCCCGTTTTGACCACTCCATGAAACACTACATACTGCATGTCAGTCAAAGTACAAATGATGTCGAACAACAGTTTTGGCCGATCTTTTGACCTCATAGTAATCACGGTGTATTCCTTCTGGATGCAGTCGAACAACGTTACATGAGGTCTTGGACTCTTATTCTCAACTCCCTCAACTCCAGTCCCCCCAACTCTCTCATAGTCCCTGTCAGCAAACATAATTTGATGTAACCTTCTCCCCCTATTTGTCACTCCGGGGGGTGAAAGCTTCATATTTGCAGTCTTCAAGTCATCGTCTCCCCTGAGGACATTGCAAAGCAAATCCTTAATTGTCGAGAGATGTGTTGGATCTTTGATTGCACACCCAGTGGATTCATCTGTGACATGAACTACAGCTGCAGCCCTAGCATTGTGCGTCCATATCTCAGCATTCACCACATTACAGCCAAGGTCTGCAAGAACTGCACACACTTCAGACAATAAGCCAGGCCTGTCAGTACCACTGAGCTCTATCGAGGTGTACTCTTCTGAGGGCATTACCCCTACAGACCCTCTCAATGAGGGTGCAAAGCTGGCATTACTTTCGAGTCTCTGCAAAATTGGGAACTAACATGAGATGTGACAAGCTGCTTCTTTTTTTTTGATAATTTAGTTCATCTTTAAAACACCTGCTCCAAAAAGATCCTTTTTTTTTTTTTTCAAAATAGAGATAAGGGCAAAAGATAAAGGGACTTCTTTCAGATGCTGAAAAAATGCTGAATTTCTCCTTGTCTAAGAAACAGAAGAACAAAAAACTTTGCTTGAACTAAAGAAATCATAAGACTAAAATTTTTCCTATTTTAAGCTTAACCAAATGGTTAATTTGAAAAGAATATTTAAGATGAAGGGTGCCAATAATAGTTCCTACCCTTTGAATATAATCAATGTCTTCCTTATCTGTGATTTTGTTCCCATCATGGTCAATCACATTAAACACTGAAACGTCAAATTTCAGAGAGACGAATATGAGAAACAGTGAGAAGCTCTGAATCTTGTTAAATTCTGGAAATATAATTAAAACCCATACCATCCATGAACCATCCAGCATCAGATGAGATGTATGCTTTTGTTATTACAAGGTTCATATCAGTAAGAACTTGGACAACTTCCAAGAGAATCCCATGTCTGTTTACACTGTCAACCTGTAAGGAAATTGCAATTCTCACTACAATTTACTCAAAAGGATCTGAGAAATTACAGGGACTAATAACACAATCTTTAAGCCCCAGAGGTAATTCCTTGACATTTCTTTTCCTTCAAAGACTTGGAAAAATTACCAGACCCTTTAACTCCCAACCAAAAAGAAAAAC
The DNA here is from genome assembly GCF_001411555.2 of Juglans regia. Classification (NCBI taxonomy): domain Eukaryota; kingdom Viridiplantae; phylum Streptophyta; class Magnoliopsida; order Fagales; family Juglandaceae; genus Juglans; species Juglans regia. The sequence continues at coordinate 3,159,098 of NC_049910.1, read as the reverse complement.
AGACCAAAGAATAAACGAATTTCTCTAGTCCAACCAAACTTTAGGAAGCCCAGAAACAAAGAGGACAAGCCTTACCTGGATAACAGTGGCATCCTTGCAAGCATTGTTGTCGATCACAACTCTGCAAGAACAAGAGCTGAATCAGATGAAGCATGTTGACCCCTTCCTCCCCTTCAATCTCTCACACACGCACCTCAAAGAACAGCAAAATCATATGGAGTCAACAAGAAATTTTCTGAGGGAAAATTTCACCATATTTTAAGTGACTTATAATAACAAGCTTGGAACGATCCGTAAATATGGTAACAAGAAAAAAGTATAGAGAGAACAAGAAATTTATAACCGTTGCTAATTCAATTAACACTTAGCCAGGGGGAGTCGAGACCAGGCCAAGCACAGGTCAGAGATGTCAACAGGAGAAGAAAAAACCGGTACAGCATGTAAGAAAATTTAATCAAAATAGCTAAAATTCTTAAAAAACACACAAGCTCACTTAAAGACTCGTTTGGACAGTGAGATTACATAAGATGATATGAGATAGTTTTAGATGAGTTGAATAAAATATTATTAGAATATTATTTTTTAATATTATTATTATTTTAAAATTTGAAAAAATTGAATTATTTATTATATTTTACGTGAGAATTTAGAAAAGTTATAATGATGATATCAGATCAGATGAAGTGGGATGGTTATATCCAAACGAGCCCTAACTTAAGCACTGAAACGATTAGGAGGGAAAGACTTGGAATCCCAAATCTTATGCTGTCCAATTCCTCAGAAAATGAAAAACCCATCTCCAAATGGTTGTAAAATACATAATTCAATCGGATTAAATGTTTTATTTTTACATGGAGGGTTATAAATTTCCTCTCTTTTGTTTACTCTGCTCACTAAGAGACCAAGTAAAGCCAAAATAGAAAAAAAATAAATAAAGATAACTTGTGCAGAACTCAAAAGTAAATTCTTCCGTATGGCACGACTCGCCACAACAATATTATCAAGAAACTAAAACTTCAAAGACATATTTCTAATTTTTCGATCACAGCCTGAAATCAACTCAGAAAACCAAAAGTCCCCTGTAAAAGAATAAAATTTCGTAGCAAAGAACAACAGGCTCTGCAACATACCTGGGAGGGTTCATCCTCCTGATAAGCTTGGCATATTCATCATCCATTTCTCTTCTAATCTTCTCAACCCCACAAAACAACACAAAGGCTAAAGACTTCAAGAGCAATACACAAAACTTGTATTCAACAAACACATGCAAGGGTTGATCCTCCAGACCTCCAACAACCAAGGAAAAACCAGAGAGAGAGCGAGAGAGAGAGAGAGAGAGAGAGTTGGGACATACAGTGAAAAGCAACTCACTTCCAATGTGCAATTTAAGCCAGTTAGTTTGCCGGTTTGCCCACTTGAAAAAAAGTAAACGTAAAGGTGTTGCCGTTGACGTGGCTGGTTATCGTTGGCTATACCAGACGGTTACATGTGCTGGTGTGCGTGTGAGCAGTGAAGTGACTGTGTGAGAACTGTGCGTGTGTCGTTTTGACTTTTTAATTGGAGCATTTTCGTGGATGTTCGTACGGTACGCTGCTGTTAATTTCCCAAGCGCGCGAGTGTTGGGGTGGTTTTCGTGGAGAGTTCCATGTCGTGTGCGGCTTTCGTCGGAGGCTTATGCCGGTAATTTTGGAATCATCCCAAAACTCTCAAATTTGACGATCACCCTTCTAAATTATAAAAAATTTGTAATGTGCCACGTTATCTTTTTGAAAAATTAAAACTATTCCTAATTTTTTTTCAAAAAGGACATAATAACCCTTTTAAACGAAATGAAAATTATTATTTTTTATTTTGTCTATGACATTTTAACGGATTCATAAATGTACAAAAATCCCACATTATAATTGTGGGCAACATGGAATTCATATAATTGAAGAGTTATTTTATTCTCAAATTTGTGTATAATTTACATCACTTAAATAATAAAATATTAAATTTTTTTCATAAAATCAGATTATGTTATTAAATATTTTACTAAACATCTTTAAACATTTTAAAAAATATACAAATACATTAATAGTTATTTCCTTAACAATTAATTAAAAAAATAAAATAAAAAATATAAGAGTGGTGAAAATGAAGAGGCAAAAAACCATGAGATAAAGTAATATTTTTCATAAAATTTGTCATATATATATATATATATGACACATCAATACCTTCATGCGTATTATAGCAATGCATTGTCTGCATGGCTTATATATCTTTATTCGGAGTGGATACCGAAAGATGTAAGAGTGAACCAGTGATATTGAAGACATATACGTGGAGGATTTCCAAACAAACAAAACAAGCCAAAAGAAAATCATGTTTAATATGTACATTAATTAACTTTAATTAATGGGACGTACGTACCTAGCTAGCTACATGCACGAAAATACACTAGGAATTAATTGCAGAGTTTGGTCTCAATCAATATTCTGTGTTTTTCATTTTATTTCGAAAGATATATACAGATCAGACGGTTTATAAAAAATGAAAAAGAAATAGATCAGAATGTAAATTAGGAGGGAGAGAATCTAATACTCACGAAGGTTCAGGCTGTTACAGCCGGCTAACATAAATGCTTTGGCATCCGATTTTGGACCTATGAAATGCTTTGACACTCGAAATTTTTATTTTTGTATTTTTTTAATATTTATGATGATTAAAAAAATACATATAAATAAAAATAAAAAAATAAAATATACTATTCGGTAACTATATTCGAAATACTATTTTGATGACCGTTGCACCGCTCTTTCAATAATGCGGATGGGAAATGATACACTTCCCGCCTCCTAACTGTCGTTTCTATTTTTATTTATTTATTTAATTTATTTTATTAAATGATTAAGAATTATATTTTTTAATAATATTATAATTTTTTATTTTTTTAAAAAATATATATAAAAAAAAAAGGAAAACACTATATCCACAGAAAAAAACCACCGAAAGTCTTTACCGAAATTTTTTTTTAATTTTTTTTTTACTTAATGATTAAATAAGTGTTTTTAAATGAATATGTGATTTTTTTTTTTATTTTTAAAAAATGTTTCAACAGTTTAAAAAAATAATGAAAGAAAAGATAAAAAATATAAAAAAAAAGATTTGTAGTGTTCGGTATAAAATTTCTGTAGAAATCTTCTGTGGACGTAACAAGATCCTAAAAAAAAATCTTAAAAACTATCGGTAGCTCCAGCCGGAGCTGGGAGCGGTGCTAACAGATCACCGTTACCCATCATCTAGTTAACAGATCACCTTGCCGTTTATTGATTATGGCACAGAAAATTATGTAATCTATAAATTTCACACGCAGCCACACACATGGACATGAACGGCACCACACGAAGAGTAAGTTCAAGCCACGTGGCTGTCATCCAGCAGGAGCATCATCCATCTGTTCTGATGTCATGTTGGAATATTGGCAGTGAAATATCTCGATCGAAAAGGCGGTTTTGGTGGGGGAGGGGATGGAATAGATGAGGGAGGGGACTTGGAGGATATTTGGGAGGGTGAAGGGTATTGGGATCGATATAAGAGCTAAGCCGCCCATGGGGGGGCCCCCCATAGATGGGATGCACACTTTTTTTTGGGTATGGTGGCCTTATTATATATAGATGGAACAAAACGTGGGTCCTACTACCTCAATGTTGGAATAATACATAGGAACCAAAGTTTAGTGAAAATGTGTTGCACGCATTGTGACAAAGACTATTCATTCACTTTTCTTTTTGTTTTAGTTGATATTTTATGCTCGACCAATTAGCTTAATGAGGGTGATTAAATTAATCTCCTAATAATTGTGTGTCAGTTTTCATGTACTTTCTGATTTGAAACGTGGGATAAGACTTTGTTCGTGAGTCTTATAAAAATAATTTTTTTTATCAATTATTATTCACTATTATACATTTCATACTCTATAAAAAAGAATTTTTTTTTTTTTTTGCTTCTCCAAGAAGATGTTGAGCTAGGTCAAATAGAATGTAACTCTCAAAGAATCTACCAAGTTGTGACCTTAAAGTAGAAGTTACGTATATATATATACTATTTATTTTTGTTGACTAATTTAAATTATAATATAAAGTCATCCCTAGAGTGGCAGTATTATTGGCTTGGCTTTTCTTTAATTGATTGAAAGAATATATATCTTATTAAGAGAATATCTTATTCTTAATATGTATATATACATATATAGTTGGTTTTATCTGTAAGAATTCGCATGCAACTAGGACCCCATGATCCCTATAAATTAGAAAGAAAAATTAATTGTCTTGGAAAATAAGAAAAATTCTATTTATAAGTCGGTATAGATATCAAATATAGTAAAGTCCTCAAATTTGGAAGAGAAATTTTAAAATTTAAATAATGTGGATGGTATGCTCTACATACCGGCTTGAGAATAGAAAAATTCGAAAAATAAATATGCCCGTGACTTATGGGACTAAGGTAGCTAGTTAGGTGTGTACGTGTATATCCAAGTGGCCATGGTATATACGCATGCTCGAATCTCATTATCATGCATGGGAATATGTTTCAATTAATATCCTTGGATAGGAACTAGGAAGGATGAGGGAATGCAAAGTAATTAACTCGATTGTCAATGAAAAAAGAGGGAATTTATATCATGAATAAATTATATTCACGTGACGAAAGTCAAGTCTTTTGTATTTTTATAATGTAAAATGCTATATATATATTATTCGCTCATTGCAATATTGGTTTGTAAACTGATCAACTTGTATAAATAGTGTTATGTCACGAATTGTTACTTTGTATTTTTGTTTTGTTTTATTTTGTTTTGTATATAACAAAAGAAAAAACAAGGAAAGAGTCGATGAAATTAGGAAGAAAAAAAGAAATATTCAAAACATGTACATGACCAAGGATCGATCCAAGAACTTCATGAGTACTCGCGTTGATAGGCCAGGCACCGACTCATGTAGAAAAATGGGGTCCCATTACTATATATTCTGTGATTTGATTGGATAATTAAAGTCTTGGAAGATAGGCTGGAAAAAGCAATCTTGAATTTATAATCAATATGTGGAAGAGGAACTTCCACCAAATGAAGTCATGTATTCCTCCCAAATTATTGAAGAAAGAACAAACAAAAAGAAACGTTCAATGCAAACCAAGCAGAATACAAAGATTCCAGCAACCTTGTACGTACAGACACACGTCGATCGATTGTGAAAGATTTTATGAAACCAAAACCGTGGGCTGATTCTCATTATATACAGAGTTTACAATACAGAGTTTGGAAGTTAAAAACTGGACATGCAAGAAAATAAAACCAGACAGCAAGGAAAGGTAATAGAATATACTGGAGACAATAAAAAAGAATAAAAAATCAAAGCATGTAATATCACGCCTTAAATGCGTGTCCTGAGGAGGAGGGCTTTGATCACTCTTTCTCACTAATAGATTGAAGTCAGTTGGGATGATAACGTAAGATTTGTGGAGAAGAAACTTCCACCCAATGGAGTCTTCCTTTCTCGTATTTTTCTCAAATGGTGGCCGAGTTCCTTTGTGTTGTTGCTAAAAATCCAAAAACGACGAGTCAAAGTCCACCAAAGCAGCTCATCATGTTCTTCACAGGGAAACGCATCATACCATTAATGCGAAACATACGCATGAGTTAATGTAATACACCTAAAAGGATTTAAAATTCGAACTTTAATATTTCTCATGTAAATTAACTCCCGTCATGTCATGACTAATGTAGAGGGTGCGTCATCTTCGTCGATTTGCAACTAAAATGTGCAAGGCCCGTTTCGGACTTGGATTTAGAAGTTCAATCTAATTTTAAACCGAGTTTAACATCCAAATACCTAATTCTCAAATCACTAAACTTATTTTAACTCAAAACTTCTTTACACGTGTGAGTCATAACTTTTTTCAATTCAATACATTTTTACAAGTGGGATCCATAACTTTTTTCAACTTCTCATAAATACATCTAAACTCATCTTAATATCTAAATATATATAACTTATTACTATTTATAAATAATTCAATTCAACTCAATATCCAAAAAAAGGATTTAAATAACAAGGTTTGGAGATTGAATAAGGTGGACTGGGTTGCTTTCGCGAAGTACAGCTTCATTGCCTAAAGGCCGGCCTCTTTAGATTCCGAAAATGAAAGGGAGGGCTCGTCTTATCTTTTGGGCCTTAAAATGGCACAAACAAAATCATTGTCATTACTGGTCATCAATTCCAATTGCCTGCATTTGTTTTTTTCACAATCTGCAGGGTTATCATGATTTATGTGGTGGTGCGAGCTTCTGATCTCTTTTTTTCTTCATCTTCAAATGATTTAGAGAGAAGTACTTCTAACTAAGGTTTTTATGGATAGAATCATGCCTTGGAAAAGAATAGCTCACGGAATTTATAAGTCTATTTGTATCGTCGTTCGTAGATAGCAGCTTAAAGGAGTGACATTATTATTCACTCACGTTTATTTTGGTACCTACATGTATTTATGTGCTTATGAGTCTGCCTGCAGCATCCATCCCAACGCAAGTATACGTGGTTCTAGTGTTGCAGAAATCGGTTTTATACAGTAGTAGTGAGGCCTGGGTTCAGTAACATTGGACGTACGTTCCTTTTTTTGAAATTGGTTTTCTCACACACCAGGTGTTGACTAGGGGCTGGAGTATGTGAAATGTATTGTCGACTTTGTGTATGAAGATTTGTGTCCTACAGAGTACTCTTCCACAAAGGTTGAAAAATATGGCTTTGTTTGTAGTTTTCGGCAGCTGAATGTGTTCCATGGATGTGAGGGCACACGTTATAAGAGCATTGGTATTGGGTTCATCAAAAGTGTAGCTAAATGTAAAATTTGATGAATTTAATTAAAATTCAACTGCATTGGATTCATCAAAGGAAGAGATGGGAAGTTGTGAGCTATAGTAAATTCATAGTATTCTTCAAATTTGAAGTGTTACTATTCATCAAGCAAATATATTTTTTATTGTCTTTTAATCACACAACGGCTTTTTTTTTTCCCCTCTCTCTCCTTTTTCCTCCCCGCGTCTTTTCTCCCTATTTTTGTTCTCTGGAAATCGCAGTACCCCTTTCTCTCTCAGTTTCTCTCATTTTCGCAAATCACCATTTCTCTCTTTCTCTCGTTCTCGCGAATCGCAGGCTCCAGCTCCAGCAAATCACCATTTCTCTCGTTCTCGCGAATCGCAGGCTCCATTTCTCTCGTTCTCGTAAAACGAAGGTACGAATGATCTGATTGTTAGGGTTCCTGGGTTTGGTTGTTTAACTATTGGGTATTATAGTTTTTCGATTTTCAATGCTAAATGCTTGGCTGAAAATGCAAATCTGTGTGTTTGTTTGGATGGAGGTTTTTGCAAATCTGAACTCTCGGTCCCAATAAGAGATTTAATGAATGTTTATGCGACTAATACTAATAGCTTAAGGTGATTTTATATCAGATTTAAATCCTTCTCAACTCAGCCTCTATAGATGCTTTCTTGCTGTTTTCCCACGCCCCAATGGCAGATAGCTTCTTATGAGCCCTTATCAATAATTTCAACTCGGTTTCAGGCCATGATAAGTAATACACCTCAGTAATTTCAACTCGGTTTTAGCATATAAGTAACAGACCATGATAATGAATTAGCAAGAATAAAAATAAAACCGAAAAATAATCAATACACCTCTAAAGCAGCTACAGCTATTGTGCACAAAGCACATCAGGTCTTTTGGTTAAGTTAGACTTCAATGTCATGCAAATATTGATAATGAAGCTTTCAGAGCTAGTAAATTGTATATCTGTCTATAGGTAACAAATATTAGTTGGGTGATGAGTTTTCTGGAAAGATATTTTCAAGCAGAGGCACGTTATGCAAACTTTTTTTGAGCTAAACCAAGAATAGGTTAAGATGAATGCATTTAGAGAAAAACTCTGAGCAGTGAGCATCTCAATCCAGTCAATTCACAAACAAGACTTCGGTGTATCAATTTGTGTCTTTATCAGTTTGATTAAATTAACTTTCAAGTTGCACTCTAATCCATTTTATTGCAAATCTATTTTGGAAGTATTTCTCAAGACCAATAGTACAGGTTTTGGTCAAAGCATGCCTCTCATTTTCTTTGGTCAGTTCTCTCAGCAACAACTAGGCAACAAAAACGGATAGGAACTATCCTTAAATGCTTATAGTGTTACAATCAATTATATTATTATATATTTCAGGGGTTAATGATAGGAACGAATCTAAGGGGATACTTGGGGCTGCATAAAAAAAATCCAATTGAGATTTTTCTAGGAATTTTTAATCTTTGGTTTATTAATTGTGGTGTCCCATTCAAATCCAGGGAAATGGAAAAAAGAAAACATCCTGACGCCAGCAATTCAAACCAAAGTTAGAACAATTTCTAAAATAATTTCTATGGCATATGCTGCAACTTACTTTAGATCGCATGAATTATGAATATTGATGGTGATGGGAGAACACCTCATTAGACTTTAGCCAAAGATAATATTAACAACAATTAATGATACTACAGGCCAAATTGCCACCGCCCTGAGCTCTCACCTTTTGCCTATATATATTACCATTTCTTTTTGCAATCGGCTGTCAGCAAAATTTAACTTTTGATTTTTTAATCTTCTTTAGAGTTAACAAGTTATAGATGTGCAAACACTGCGGAGACAGATATTCCAAGAGATCTAGTCCATAGATATTGGAAAAGTAGAACATGTTAATATCATGTTATGCTTGTGTACAAATGGAAAGCTCACCAACATGTTGTAACATCTTTTCCCTACCCATTTACCTCTTCTTGGAGGAAATAATAAGAGGAAATAATAAATTGGTGGGCTTCCCAGTTTCTGTTTAAATGGGTGTTGTGGCTTTGCAATTATTGCTTTCATGGTAGGAACTCCCCTGATTAGTGATATCCTTTTCTCTGCTGCAACTCTTGCAAGCACAGTATCTAAAGTAATTTTGCTGAATTTTGCAAGCACTGCTAATTGTTAGCTGAATTTGTTTGGATACTGCTAATTGTATTCTGTATTGCTAATTGTTTGGTTTGATATATTTTTTTTCAAATGTGCTGCCTTGTATCTATTTTCTTGTGATGCCTGGTATCTATTTTATTGTGATGTATTGTCTCTATTTTCTTGTGGTGCCTCGTCTAACAAGTTAAATATTACAATTCTTAAAGGATGGACACTCCATCTGAGGATGATCCCTTCTTCACCACTCTTTTACAAAGTGGAGGAGAAGGCTGTAATGACACTCCAACATATGAGCAATATTCTAATGTTTTGGTCCAAACAACTCCCCTTCACGGTGAAAATAGGCCTCCGGCAAAAAAAGTTCAAAGATGTGCATCTTTCACTGTAGAGGAGGATAATGTACTTGTCTCCGGTTGGCTCAACATTAGTATTGATGCCATACGGGGTACTGATCAAAAATCCACTCAAATGTGGGACAGAATTTCTGAGTTTTATCACGAGTATAAAAAACCAAATACTGTGAACCGTTCGATAGGGTCATTGATCAATCGTTGGTCCATGATCCAGAAATGCACAAACAAGTTTTGTGCATTTCTAGTGCAAGTAGAATCATTGCACCCAAGTGGTGCGACCGAGCAAGACAAGGTATGTACCATTTTCCTTTAATAATGTATTTATTTATCTAAGATTTCTTTTCTGACAATATTTCTTCACTTTTTCAGATTGAAAAAGCAAAAATAATGTACAAAGAGATAGAGAAATCCAACTTCACACTAGATCATTGTTGGTGTCTTTTGAGACACCAACCCAAATGGCAGCAACACATGATCTCATCTTGGTACGCCCCTCGCTGCCTCTACTGCCCGCCTCAGCATCTGCATGTGGCTATCACTCGTCCGGCCAGATGCTGGGCGTGGGTCACTCCGCCTCAAGATCTCAGCCTCTATCCAAGTGTAAGTGGATGGGGTCAATTGGCCTCTCAAGATATACCCCGCCCCGCCCCGCATCCATATATATATATAAAAAAAATATATATACGCATGAAACGACGTCGTTTCATGCGTATATATTTTTTTTTAAAACCCAGGCATGAAACGACGTCGTTTCATGCCTGGGTTAATTAGCCCCCCCCCGATTCCCTCCCTCGGCCTCGCTCACTCTCAGACCCTCACTTCTCTCATCTCTGTCTCTCCGCCGCTCAACCCTCCCTCTCTCTAAGTCTGAGTTTCCGGCGCCGCACCCAGCTACCAGCGGTGGCTTCAACGTCGCCGTGCGCATCCGCCCATCCGGTCCGTTTCTCTGCATCTCACCGAAGATCCGAATCCCGAAAGGTAAGAAACGACGAAACCCATTTTATTTTGTTGTGATTTATATTTTTAATGGAGATTGGAGGAAGGATGGGGTTTATCGGAGATGGAGGATGGGATTTTTGTGAATTGTGTGCTGTGGAGCTTAGATTGTGCATGTGTTTTGGTTTGAAATTTGAATGAGTCCGTGAAATGCATGTGAATTGTGTTTGATTTCTCATTTCTGTAATTATTTCGGTTTGGAATCTTTGGATTGAAATTAATTGTGTAATTAATTTGGAATGAAACCCCTAATTTAATTTAGGGCTCAAATCCGAAACCCTAAATTAATTTAGGGGTTTCAATCTTTGAAACCCCTAAATTAATTTAGGGTTTCGAAATACCCTAAATTAATTTAGGGGATTCAAAGATTGAAACCCCTAAATTAATTTAGGGCTCAAATCCGAAACCCTAAATTAATTTAGGGGTTTCAATCTTGAAACCCCTAAATTAATTTAGGGTTTCGAAATACCCTAAATTAATTTAGGGGATTCAAAGATTGAAACCCCTAAATTAATTTAGGGCTCAAATCCGAAACCCTAAATTAATTTAGGGGTTTCAATCTTTGAAACCCCTAAATTAATTTAGGGTTTCGAAATACCCTAAATTAATTTAGGGGATTCAAAGGAGAAACCCCTAAATTAATTTAGGGCTCAAATCCGAAACCCTAAATTAATTTAGGGGATTCAAAGGAGAAAAATCAGTAGAGAGCAAGCATGATTTGGAATTAATTCCGAAAAGTCTCATGCTATACTTTCATTTTTTGAGTTAAATCATACTTATCTAAAAAATTTAAACTCCAAAAAATCTAAACTCTTAGGAGATGATAAATTCATCGTTGGCATGTGGGGTCAAATATATAGCATCCAAAGCCTCGTATTAGCTAGAAAATGAATTTGATATTTTCAATGGGAGGTAAATGAGTTTTAGGCCCCATTTCACAATTTCTTTTGCATATCCATTATGCTATGAAGCCTATGATAATTTGGATTTTCTGCTGCTTCTTGAAAATCATATCCAATATTAGTAGTAACAATTGTTGTTGTTATTATGGAATGATCTCTGTGTGTGTGTGTACACATTTGAAGACATGCAGTCTTCTTGCGAAGCTGGGTGCACATGCATATTGGTTAAGTGGCACCCCTTTTTATGTCAACTTGTATGTATATATATATATATAAATAGTTGGATAGTATATACAACTAATAAGCAAATAATTGTTAATATTATTTTTCAATATTATTTTTTTATTTCTCATTTCTTTGTTAATATTTTTTAATTTGTTGGATGTGGACTTTTCCACCTTACTTAAATAAAGGAAACATCCATAATTTTCTTGCCTCATATAGTATATTTGTTAATATACTTTATTAACAACATATAGTGTATTTGTTGTTAATATACTTTATTACATTTTATAACCAAAGTACACAATATATATATATGAATGTAAAGTGATAGTGTGATACTTTTTGTTATTCTACTTTTCTTTTATGTTCATTATATAGTTATGTTTTCTATTATTTCAGATTTCTTGTTTGCTTTAGTTCATGGATATTCCAGCGGATTCGAGTGCGAGCTCTCCTTTTCAGGCCGAGGGCACCCCTACCCCTACACCTACACCTACACCTACCCCTCCTACTCATACCCCTACCCCTAGCCCTACGGCACCTTGCCCCGCCCCCAAGCCCAGCAAGAAACCTGCTTCAATAGTTTGGACTCATTTCACCAAATTAGAGGGTGGTGACTCAAGTAACCCCCAAGCCAAGTGTAACCATTGTGGCAAAATTTATGGATGCCACTATAGGAAACATGGCACCTCTCAATTAAAGGTGCACTTAGAAGAGCAATGCAAAAAAAGTCCAATATTAAGATCATTACAAGATAAAAGCCAATCTAGGCTAGAAGTTGGACTTCAAAAAATGGCGGATGGGACTAGTGGGGGTGCAAGTTTGAGGGGGTATACTAAGTATGATCCCGATGAGTGTAGAAGACATCTAGCTCGTATGGTCATAATGGACGAGCTACCTTTTCAAATTGTAGACGGGAAAGGGTTCCAGGCGTATTCTCACTACTTGGAACCAAGGTTTAATATTCCCTCTCGCCACACGGTGGCAAAGGATGTAAAAAAGTATTTTTACATTGAAAAGGAGAAGTTGAGGGGTCAATTGGCAGATCAATTTGTTTGTCTCACCACTGACACTTGGACATCGATCCAAAATTTTAATTATATGTCTTTGACTGTGCATTTTATTGATTGCCATTGGACATTACACAAGAAAATCATAAAATTTTGTAAAATCACCGATCATAAGGGTGAGACAGTTGGGAAGGCCTTGGAGGCTTCAATAAAAGAGTGGGGTTTGAGCCGAGTTGTTACAGTCACAGTCGATAATGCCTCGTCTAACGATGTTGCATTAGGACATTTGAGAACTTATCTTAGAGAGGCAAATAAGACACTTATGGGTGGTGAGTGTCTGCATGTGAGATGTGCAGCACATATTCTGAATTTGATTGTCAGTGATGGTTTGAGAGATCTTCATGACTCGATTGCTCGAGTTAGGACTGCTGTGAGATGGGTGAGATCTTCTCCTTCAAGATTGGAGAAATTCAATGTTGCTGCGAGATCTGCGGGTCTAACATCTAAGAAGGGTCTTTGTACTGATATGCCTACATGATGGAACTCAACATTTCTGATGTTAGAGGCGGCCCAAGAATATAGGCTGGCATTTGCATTATTGGGTGATGAAGACATCCAATATGTAAAATATTTTGATGATCACGGGGGATTGGGGAAACCCGTAGCTGATGATTGGGAAGTTGTAACTATTTTTGTAGACTTTTTGAGGCTTTTTTACGATATCACCACGAGGCTATCTGGAACTTTGTACCCTACATCCAATGTTGTATGCCAGCAAATATGTAGGGTAAAAGAAGAATTAGATGACATGGTCGCGGGTGGTCACATTAGGCTGCGGGAGATGGCATTGATTATGAGGTCAAAGTACGACAAGTATTGGGGAGATTTAACTAGGGCTAATATTTTGTTATATGTAGCTGTCGTATTTGACCCGAGGTATAAGTTGGATGGCATGATATTTGGATTGGGCCTTGCGTACGGGCAAGTATGGGCGGAGCTTATTGCAACAAGGGTTCGGGAAACCCTTACTAGATTATTTGATGAGTTTTCCACCTTGCGGGGTGGTAATATTGCGGCACCTACATCTACCCCCTCAGCCTCAGGCTCACAGTTTCCTGAAGTCGAGAGTGGGAAAAGGCGTAGATTGGAGTGGGGTGAGAGGTATGAGCAGGCCCCCTTCCTCCGGACTTCTGTAGAGGCTCAGTCAGAGATAGACAGATACTTAGCAGCAGAGATGCTACCATTTTCACGAGATTTCGATATATTAAGTTGGTGGAAGGTGAATGCTGTGAAGTATCCCATCCTTGGAGAGATAGCCCGCTCACTTTTGGCCATCCCTGTTAGCACAGTAGCCTCAGAGTCGGCCTTTAGCACCGGAGGACGTGTATTAGATTCATTTCGGAGTTCATTAGCTCCTGCCACTGTGGAGGCTTTGATTTGCACCCAGAATTGGATCAAGGGAACTCCAATTCATGTTCCGGATGTTCTTGAGTATGAGGAGGCCGACGTCGAGGAGGAGAGTGATGATCAATCTGGATCTGGTATTTATTCTAATTTCTTATTTTCATTTATTTATTTTCATTTAATTGGTATTCATTAATTTCATTTCAAATTTAATACTTATAGTGATACATGAGACGGCGTCTACGGCTACCTCCGATGCAGTATGACTTTTGTATTGGACTCACCATTGCCATGGTTTGCATAATTTCTTCCCTAATTGTTTGTTTATAACTTTTTAATTCTAATTTGTTTTATTTTTAACTTATTAATATTTCAGGTTTTTTGACTTATTAACTTTTATTTTTAACTTATTGATTTTCAGTCTCGCAGCAGTCGCTCAGTGAACTCACAACTACGGCTCCACCCCTAAAATTAATTTTCTTAATTTACAATTATTGTAATGTTGCTACAATAGTTAATTATACAATTTGTAATATTTATTTTTTTTAGAAGAGTTTGTAATAGTGTAATAGTTTATTAGTTCTCTTAATTTGTATAATTGTAAACTATTTATTGTAGCATAGTGTCTTATTGCCTTAGTGATGAATATTACTTAATTATTTAATAGTTAAAACTTAATATCTACTTATCAAAAAAAAAATATTTCTTTTCTGTTTTTAATTTTATATTTTTTTTAATATAAATAATGGGCCCAAAGTGGCCCAAAACGAATTCTGGGCCCAAAGGGGCCCAAAAACTGATTCTGGGCCATTTATGGCCAGAAAAAAGTACTGGGCCGGAGGCCCAGTACTCAGTACGGGGGGCGGACGGGTGGGGTCCACCCCCGCAGGCAGCACGTGGATGCGGGCGGGGGGAGGGAGGGTGGCCCCCAGAGGGGCGGGGATCTCCCCTAATCTCACTGAATACGAGGAGAAGACCACATGATAAACGTCCAGCTAATGAGCAATCAAGTGAAGTTATCGACAACGTTGTGGAGGAGAACATTGAGAGGCCTCCAGGCAAAAAAGCTGAGAAAGATAACTTGAGGAAGCGGAAGGCCCAACAATCATGTGATGCTGACTTCAACGGTGCGTTAGAAAAAATGACCGATGATAGACGACTGTTCATGGCCGAGAGGAGAGCACAAGTGACGAAGTCTGATCAACTTAGAGTTGCACAACTAGAACTTGGTAAGAGAAAGTTTGAGGCGGAGATGATGAGTAAGGATCTTTCTAACATGACTGTCATGCAACAAGCATATTTCCATAATATTCAGAAGAAGATTTATGAGAACTCTTTGAATGACGAAGATCTGTTCGACACATCTCCATCCACACCTCATGGAGATGTGTAACTGTTGGCAGTCAAGCAAAAAATTTCCAGCATTTAGTGGCTGGGCAGCCACATGTTTTGGATAAACATGTGGCTAGGCAGCCACTATGATATCTGAATTTGTTTTGTTTTAAATAGATGACTATATTTTTGAAAGGTTTCTGTGGAATTGTGACCTGATTTTGTGGAAGGGAATTGTGATCTGGACAGCTGCAGTTTAATATGAAATTTAGTTTATGTGTTTGTGGATTTGTTGTCATTTTGTTGGGGGGAACTGAAAGTTGGACAGCTGCAGTTTAATATGAAATTTAGTTTATGTTTTTATGGATTTTGTTGTTAGTTTGTTGAGGGCAACTGTAAGTTGGACAGCTGCAATTTAATATGAAGAAGATTTATGATTTTGTGGATTTTGTTAGTCATTTTGTTGAGGGAAACTGTAAGTTGGACAGCTGCAGTTTAATATGAAATTTAGTTTATGTTTTTGTGGATTTGTGACTCTCTTTTGTTGAGTTGTGTATTTGATGTAATCATTCAAGCAAAGTCATTCTCTCTTCATGATCTGGGCAGCCTATATGACTACATGGTGTCATTCTCACTTGATGATGTTGGATAGGCATGAATCTGAATTTGCATCGATAGGCAGAGTTTTGTTGGCATATTATATAAAAGTACTTGTAGTCTCTCTTGTCATTTTGCATATCCAATAAAAAGCAGGCAATAAAAAGCTTTAAAACAATATTTCAATAAAAAGGTTTAAAATAATAATAGTTGTCAAAATGTATTTGTTGGATAATTAAGTTGAGGAAAAAAATTAATTGAAAAATAATAATTTAAATATCAAATTAAATTATTAATTAACATATGATTAGTGTAATTGTAAAATATGAAAGAAAAATAAAAAATAATATTTTTGAAAAAATAATATTATATTATTATTTTGATGAATCCAATGGCTAATCCAATGTGGAGTTATGGATAAAGAGGTTTTAGATATATGGAAAACATGTACTTTTCATCAAAATTTGAAGATGAATTTGATGAACCCAATGCCAATGCTCTAAGACTTTGGATCATTTTGATTCGCTTTCGCAGTCTAATAGCATGGGTTTTGACTGTAAACCCCCGCCCCTCGCTTGCTTCTTTAAAGGGAAAAAAAAAAGTCTGCCGTCCGCCTGCCCATCCCGGTCAACGGATGGATTTTCCGGTCCCGATTACGATGGGCTGGGTGAATTGGCCGGGCGGGCTGAGCTGTAGAAATCTGTTGTAGCCATATGGCAGAGTTACGTGTACCTGAACAGTTGACCTGTTGTCCATTTACCGTGTTGAGCCAAATAAAGTGAGGACCATGACTATTACAGACTAGCAATTCCATGATTTCAACAACCCCATGATTATAGCAATCTCACCATTACAAAATATATGTTTCCTTGTATAACTAATTTCATTCATTTGTAAAACTGTTTTTATTTTCTTTCCATGTAAAGTCACATACGGATGTTTATATATTCTTACAAAGATCAATGAGAAATATAAGAAAACCTTTTACCAATTCTTCTCTTAACATGGTATCAGCCCAACTAAGATCCTAAACACAAAAAAAAAAGAATATCTTTTTTCTTCTTGCCAATGACTTCCTCCACCGATACTCCTACTCCTCCTATTCATTCTTCCCCATATCTCCTCCACCCCTCTAATTCACCCAGCCTTGTTCTTGTTTCCGGCCTCCTCACCGGCGACAATTTTTCAAAATGGCAACGTGCCCTTTGCCGAGCCCTCAATGCCAAAAACAAGCTATCCTTCGTTGATGGTACTCTCATAGCCCCAACCAAAACATCTCCTAATTATGCCCAATAGAGTAGAACCAAAGATATGGTCCTAACGTGGATTCTCAACACCATCACTCCCTTCCTAGCCAATTCGTTGGACTATCACGATGACCCTTGAGATGTTTGGCTTGATCTCGAATCTCATTTTAGCCACGGAAACAATGCTCGTCTCTTCCATCTTAAACGAGAAATCTCCAATCTTCATCAAAATCAACTTTCCATACCTGACTACTACAATAATATCAAACAACTCTGGGATGAATTAGGAAATCTCCAACCCCTTACCGACGTCAGTACTCTGGAAAAAAGAGCCGAAGACGAACGTGTTTTTCAATTTCTACTAGGACTCAATGATTCGTTTGCTGCCCTTCGCACTCAAATCCTTGCTACCAATCCTCTTCCATCCCTTAACAAAGTCTTCTTCATTCTCTTCCAAGAGGAACAACAACATCTCCTTCAAGTTCCTCATTTGCCATCCGAAACACTTGCCCTTGCCGCTTGGACCACCCATCCCAATCGATCCTCTCTCAAGTGTACTGAATGTGGGAAAGAAGGCCATCTCTGAAACCGTTGTTGGCTTATCATCGGCTTCCCTCCTGGCCGTGAACCACGCCACAATCGACAACCCTTTCTACTTGGCAAACCACCTGCTGCTGCCAATTTCGTTACTTCTCCTTTGAGCCTAGTGCCAGGTCTCTCTTTGGAAAGCTACCAGCAATTGATGACTGCTGCATCCTTCTCATTCGACAGCCAATTTCGTGGGTAACTCCTCCACAATCCCTTCCATTTTTGATCCTCAGAAGGACTGGATCATTGATAGTGGCGCTAGTGATCACATGAGCCACTGCCGATCCCTTTTCTTTAACCTCCGAGAGCCACCCACGGCTCGACAGATCCGCTTGCCCATGGGAGAGACCATCCCAGTTGAAGGCGTCGACTCCATCTCTCTATTAGAAACCCTCATTTTATCTAATGTTTTATTTATTCCTTCATTCCATTATAATCTCCTTTCTATCCCTCAAATAACTAGTCACTTATCTTGTGTTGTTACTTTCTCATCCTCTAATGTTTTTTTTAGGACCCTCAATTGATGAGGTTGATCGGAGCGGGTGAAGCTTGCAATGGACTCTACATCTTTCGTCCCCAACAATCCACCACCTTCTCCGCTCACAAATCTGATAATAAGATCTTATGGCATCAACGTCTAGGTCATCCTTCCAGTTTTCTTCTTCCCTTTTTATTTTTTATTTTTTATTTATAGTCCTTGTACTGTTTCTCATTGTGACATTTGTGCTCGTTCTAAGCACACCCGCTTACCATTTCAAATTAATGCTAATAAAAGTCCGATTTCTTTTAATCGACTTTATTGTGATATTTGGGGTGGATATTCCACTACTTCTATTTCTGGTGCTTATTATTTTTTTACTATCGTTGATGATTTCTCACGCACAATATGAATTTATTTAATGCGTTTTAAATCAGAAAATTTTAGTCATTTAATGCACTTCTTTGCTCTCATTAAAACTCAATTCAATTCCACAGTCATATTTGTTCGCACGGACAATGGTCAAGAATTTGTCTCATAACCTCCAAAATGTTTTCCAAAACCACGGCATCATTCATGAACGTATCTGTGTTGAAACTCCTCAACAAAATGGTGTTGTTGAGCATAAACACAGGCACCTTTTGAATGTGGCACGAAGTTTTCGCTTTCAGGCACATTTACCCCTTATATTTTGGGGCCTATATATCCTCAATGCTGCATACCTCATCAATCAGACCCTTAGCCAGTCTCTCCAAAATAAAACCCATTTTCAACTTCTTCTCAACACACAACCCACTTACACCCACCTACGTGTTTTTGATTGTCTATGCTATGCTTAGACTCTCACAGCCAATAGAGATAAATTCTCACCCCAAGCATCCCGTTGTGTCTTCATTGGTTATCTTAGCAATCGCAAAGCTTACAAATTATATAAACTTGACACCGACACCATTTTTTATTCACGAGATGTCACATTTCATGAAGACCAATTTCCTTTCTTACATATTGCCCCTACATCTATCCCACCTTCCTGTCCCCGTCGCCACATCACTCGGCCAACATATCTTCTTGATTATGTTTGCCCCACCATACCCACGGAGTCCATTGCTTCTTCAACCGCTGTTCAGTCCTTAGGTACTTCTCATCCTTCATTTGTTTTTTTGTCTTCTCATCCTTCATTTGTTTTTTTGTCTTACTCTCATTTTTCACCTGCTCATTATTCTTTCTTAACTGCCCTTACTGCATCTGTTGAACCTACCTGTTACTCAGAAGCTAATCGCCACTCTCACTGGCGTGAAGCTATGACCTTTGAACTCCGTGCCCTTGAAGAAAACTCCATTTGGACACTTGAACCTCTTCCCAATGGTAAGAAACCCATCGGTTGCAAATGAGTTTTCAAGACCAAACTCATAGCTAACGGTATTGTTGAGCGCTACAAGGCCCGACTAATGGCCAAAGGCTACACTCAAGTGGAAGACATAGACTACCATGAAACATTTGCCCCAGTAGCCAAAATGAGCACAGTTCGTTGTGTACTCGCCGTTGCTACCACAAAAAATTGGATCATTCACCAAATGGACGTCCACAATGCCTTCCTGCATGGCGAACTTGATGAAAAAATTTACATGAATCCACCACCTGGATACTGTACTAAGGGGGAGACTCACGTATGCTGTCTCCGGAAATCCCTCTATGGCCTCAAGCAAGCTTCCCTCAGCTGGTTTTTCAAACTAACATCTATTCTTCTTAATGCAGGTTTTGTTCAATCTCAGGCAGATCACTCTCTGTTCACTTTGATTACTCCTACTAGTCTTACACTTATTCTTGTATATGTAGACAACATCTTGGTCGCTGGCAATAATCTCTCTCAGTTCATCTTTTTCAAATCTGTTATTTCAACTCATTTCAAAATCAAGGATCTCGAACCTCTCAAATATTTCCTTAGACTTGAAGACGCTCGCTCTCCTTCTAGCATTTTTCTTAATCAGCGAAAATATACTCTGGACATTCTTGCCTATAGTGGTCAACTTGGCTCTCGCACTGCTCCATTTCCCATGGAACAAAATCTGAAGCTCAACGACACTAATGGTGACCCTCTTCTTGATCCCGCTCCTTACCGACGGTTAGTTGGACGACTCATCTATATCACTATTACCAGACCCGACATCATCTTTGCAGTCAATATTCTCAGTCAATTCATGCATGCTCCTCGGATTCCTCACATGACTGCCGCCACTCGCGTTTTCCGCTACATTAAAGGCGCTCCATGACAATACATTTTCTTTCCCTCTTTTGATGATCTTCATGTCAGTGCTTACACAGATTCTGATTGGGCTAGCTATCCTACTACTCGACGTTCCACCACAGGCTTCTTCATCACACTTGGTTCTAGTCTCATTTCCTAGCGCACTAAGAAACAAACTATAGTTGCTCGCTTCTCTACAGAAGCTGAATATCGTGCCATGGCCGTCACCACATGCTAACTAGTCTAGTTACAACAGCTCCTCCATGACCTCGACCTCTCTCACACAACTCCTATGACTCTCTATTGTGACAATCAGTCCGCCCTCCACATTGCTCAAAATCTAATTTTTCATGAGCGTACCAAACACATTAAGATTGACTGCCACATTGTACGCGACAAGCTTCGTTCTGGTCTCTTCACCACCGCTCATCGTCCATCTTCCGAGCGAATCACAGATATCTTCACCAAAGCCTTGGGATCTTATCTTTTTCATCGTTTATCTCGCAAGTTGGGCATTACGAATCTTCATGCGCCAACTTGAGAGACTTGCAATTCTATGATTTCAGCAACCCCATAATTTTAGCAATCCCACCATTACAGAATATACGTTTTCTTGTATAACTAATTTCATTCATTTGTAAAACTGTTTTTTATTTTCTTTGCAGGTAAAGTTACATACGGATGTCTATAGAAGATCAATGAAAAATATAAGAAAACCTTTTACCAATTCTTCTCTTAACAATGACTGCATTGACTGGATGGAAGACACCATTATTCATACCATCGAGTGCACATACAAACCAGGCACGAGTTGGGTCCCACATAACCCAATGAGGAAAAAGCAAAAAGAGAGAACCAAAAAAATTACCGAGGAAACCGAAAGTGGACAAACACAGGTGAAAATGAAACGAGATGCAGTTAGAGCTAATGGTGAGACGAGTAGCAGCAGTTCCATTAACAAACATAACATGCTGGATGACTTTGTGTAGGAGTCATAAAAGGTGATGGGGGGCTTTGATGTTTCTACGAGTCAAACTCACATAAGTGGGGTTTAAATCAGGTGATTGTGTTCGATTGAGAACAAAGCCGAACTGACAGTGATGGCTTGCTCATGGTAATATCTAAAAGGAGATAAAACCATGTGGCCTATGTCGTCGTAACAGAACACAGCATAATCTAAGATCAACCATGACGAAATGATGGCGACTGTAATGGATGAGGTAATAAATGTGACTCATTTTAATTCGTTTGAAAACAATTAAATATGTTCTTAAATGTATTGAGCATAAATCTGGTTTAAGATAATAAACCAGAGTGTCTCAGAACATAATATGCATCACAAACATGTTATCAGTTCCTCTAAAACTGTCCCCTTCATCATTGTTCAGGTGTTGGGTGCAGAATGCAGATTCATCTAACATGACAAACAAAGGCTGCAGAGCATTGAAATGTTAGAACATGTAAATGTTTCTGTAATAATGCTAGAAAATGGAGATTTTGTGGCTTTTAAATGAGGTTTAATGGGAAAAAATATCTGCTTTTTCCCCACGGCAGGTCGATTTCGAGAGTTACCAACGTTCATTGAGCAGAGATTTTTGGACCCTTTGATACCAACACTAGAATACCTGCCACAATATATCTTGAGAGTGACACGAAAGATCATTTATCTTGGGAAAGCAGATGTCCATTTCAGAATACAAGTAGAGGGGCCACCACAATTATTGCAGAGGCTCACGCAGTGCAGGAGGAAAAACAGAAGCAGAAAGAGACCCGACCGAGAAAAACTATTAGAGCAGAGACATCATTGCTGACTACAGCAATTGTGTTAAAGAGGACAAAAGCAACCAAGAGTAGAGTAGAAATGAAAGTTGCATGCCAACTTCATAGCACAGGATAACCTATTCTACTTCTACTTAATATGTAAGTTTCATATATAGAAACACGTAAAGTGAAAAATCTCTCTGAAGCAAAAACTCTCAACATTTTCATGACTTGCACGCAGATTGTAGAGAGGATTTAAATATGTAATTTTAAATTCGTGGTTTCATATATCTCAATGAATCTTTAGACCGCTAAGAGAATAGAAATAAACTAGAGGTAGAAAAGGGCACAAGTGAAGAGAAAATAAGAAATTGATCAGCTTTAAGGTGTCGAGAAGCCCAATGAGATGGAGGATATATTTAACTCGGGAAGTGCTTACATAGAAGTTTACGCTCTTCTCATAAAGAAAAAGAAAAAACCTGGAAAGGAATCATGAAGAAGCGCATATAAATTAACAACATTTCAAGAAAATCAAACAGATTCGAATTCAAAGTTCTGGAGTTAAAAGAAACATATAAACTAGAGTCATTTTGATCATTCCATTCTCATTACATTAAAAAAAAAAAAAAAAAAGAAGTAGCCAGACAGGACATATAACGTGATGAAAGTAGACCAAACTACTAAAAACTTCAACTTGATCCTCCGAAGGAAGGTAGTTTAAATTCTTTTCTAATGCATTCTAATTCATCAACCAACTTTAGAGTTCAATATATCCATACAAACTTGAGCACTGGATCCTGTGACGTGCCGAGGTAACATGAATTGAGACTAGGGGCACAATATCAACATACACTTGTTGATGAGATGCACTAGTGATATCAGGTATTGCCAACATATCATAGTATATAGCATTTCAATATATCTCCATGGACCAAAAGATGCTTGGAGAAGTAACGCAGCGTGTTGGCTATCATGGACATGTCAAGAGCATAAGCGCAAATGGAGGACTATTGGGAAGAGATTCAGCGCCATTTAACTGGTCTTAATTTTTCTCTAGCTCATGTTTACAGAGAGGTAAATGGAGCTGCCGATGGTCTAGCAAAACGGGGCGCTCAAGGATACACAAGTTATTGGTCTTCATTGTCAGATCTCCCTTCTTTCATTAGAGGGACCATTAGATTGGATAAGGGAGGCTTTTCGTATATCAGGAAATGTAGGAGGTAGGATTATTTGTTCTACTGGGTCGGGTTGTTTTTGTTGGTTGGTTTATGTTTTTGTTCATAGTTTTGGTCCTTTTTCGAATCCATGTTTGGATGTTACCACGGTTTTTATCCTCCAACATAAGTGAGGATGATTTATAATAAGGAAGCCTGTCTTCCAGTTTTTTTTTTTTTTTTTAAAAAGAGCATGAGCGCAATGGAGATTGTTCAGTAGCAATAATGTGTGTTTAGTTTTCTACTGAGGTTTGGTTCACAACCTAGTGAGCTATGAAATGATAGATTTGTGTCTTATAACTGACTGATGTAATTACGAGAACTTAGAATAGTTTCTACAAATGTATGGAGGACCATGTTGCCTCAACGCGTACCTAAATCAAAACTAACCACTTCGAATGTAGGGAAAAAAACAAACAAAAATATTTTATACCCGGAACGCAGCAGATTGTGGAGATCAATCCTTTAACAAATTCCAAAAGATCAAAACTCGAATAAAGAAGGAAAAAAAAAAGTCAATATCCTTGCAGAGTAAGAGAGATAGGTTCAAAGCTGTATATTTCTGAAGAGGTAATAGATTGTTTATAGATATTAGCTAGCAAGTAAAATGCATGTATCAGACAGCCAGATTTTACAAACAATTTGCCCTTTCTGCGAAAACACAAGAATATATTAGATAATTAAAATCCCTTGCTAGATCTAAGAAGAAATTGGAAAAATATGACTATGAAACTCTAATGTCGCAAACAAACTGATCACCACTCCATCCACACCTAAAGGAGAACAAGATAATTAAAGAGGCCTTACACCTATAATCAACACACCTCTGAATTAAACAAGAAGTTAACCCCAAACCAAGCAATCTGGCTGTGCACAATTTCCACCTGCACATTTTACACCAAAAGCAACACTAACAATTAACACCTCTTTGGTATATGAAGAGAATAATAATTAAAACAAACCATTTAAGAATAAGAAGCACCTGTTTTTGGAGACTTCAGTGATGCAGAGGTCAAAAAGAAGGGGCAAACCAAATCCAGTCCCTATTGAATTCTTTCAGTATCTCTTGTCTCGTTTTTTTTTTTTTTTTTTTCTTTTTCCAAATTATACAATACAAAAACCATTACAAAAGAACTCAGCCTCTGAAAGTGCCACTTCTTTGATGCCCCTCTTCAAATTTGTAGATTTTAATGTCCCCAAAGTCCAAACCTACTGCCCTGACCCTTGAGAATCATCCTTAGCAGGAGGATGATGCTGTTGCTGCTGCACTCTAGAATGCCCCATCTGCTGATAAATATGGCTCAAGGCTTGGGGGTTCAAAACCCCAATATGACCATCTTGGGACAAGCCAAGTTCCAACCCAGGTAGCTGCTGGTTACTCCCACCCAATATTGAGGTGAAACTCATAGGACCCATATTGCTGGCTGGCAAGTCAAAGCCAGGGAAGCTAATCTTTTGCAGGTAATTTGAACTCTCACTGCCCAAATTAGTTGTCGATGGACCAGATGATGACTGAAACCCAAAGCCACTGACCGGGGGCCATAACCCTGTGGCCACATGGGGTCTCCCTAAATTCCCACCTACCATTGCCCAACTGGTCCTACTGCCTGACCCAATACTGGACCCCCCTAAATCATCAATCTTTTGGTGCAATCCAGCCGATAGAGAGGTCCCCTGCTGCGAAACAGAGCCCCCTGCCGCTGCCAAAGCTGAAGCCGGTATAGTTCCCGTCCCGGTGGCTGCAATTATCGACGGCTCAGCCTGCTGTAATAGCCACTGTATGGTTTCCCCATCAGATTTGTGGCCCAATTCTCTGGTCAATTGAAAAATCCGAGCTGCACATAGAGCCGGCATCCTTATCCGCCTTCCCCTGCCTTCAACTTTGGTGTGCCTGTCTTTGTTTGAGCTTCTCTTGGGGGCCAACTGCTTCTTGCCCTCTTCTTTGTCAGCAATCACAATCTGGAAGTCTTTGATTTCAGCAGGCTTGTTCTCACCCATGTTTGGTTGTTGTTGTTGTGGTGGTGGTGGCTGAGGGACGCTTAAGAAGTTTGGGACTTGTTGTGGCTGCTTTGCCGTTGAGCCCTTGGGATCCATGAACAGGGCAAAATAAGAAAAAGGAAAAAAGGCCAAAAAAAAAAATGAAAAAAAAAAAAGAAAAGAAAGAAAAAGGGGTCCTCTTTCTTTGATTGAAGAAGGTGACTGAAAAGTCCTAGACAGGTTTTCACTGTTTTTGGCGAGGAATGAGAAGACAAAACCCATATAATATTAAAATCCCGATGTGCCCCCAATTGTCCATTTTTAACTCTGGTTTTAGTTTCATTACGTGTTTTTTTTCCTTTTTCACTGTTGTGGGGGGTTTTGACTAGTTTGATGTGAAAGTACCTCAGAGACACACATGCAAACCCATTCCCACGTTCCATGGTCTCTCTCTCTCTCGCATGCTATTATTGCAGCGACAACAATACATGACGATGCCATCTCTTGCAAGGGACTCAAGTGTCCACGTGGACATTTGGCTGTCGCCACATGGCAGCCTATGAGTGGTAGTGTAGTTGCTTCTAACCCACTCCAGGCCATCCTTCACATATGTTAAAAAAAAAACGCGCATACACCCACAAAAATTAAAGCAGAAACGTAATAATGGGATCAGCAACCACGAGATATGGACCAGAGGGGCGTTATTGCAGATTTACAGTTGCATACAAAGGGGCGCGCAAGGTCTTGATTTCATTTTCAAGTTTAGAGATACTGGGAGTTAGGTGCCCTGCGGCATGAATTAATCCTAGAGTTTCCAAAGGTTTATGGGTCAATAGTGGTGTATCAATTGTATAGGATTGTATGATAAGATCACCATACCTTTTTGTGACCTTCACTTGCAGCTTCAGCATTAGGGAAAAAAAATTTCCCATAAACTGCACACTTTTTCCTAGAAAAAAGGGAATATGATTTTGTATATATTAAATAAAAATGATAAATACACATTACTTTTCACAATACATTATATAATCATATTTTAAAATGAATAGTAGTTTAATAAAATATTTTATAAAAGTAACATCATTTTATAAAAATACCTTTACTTTAAAAGATGTGTTGTGAAATATATTGTGCGAGTATCATTATCCATTTTTAAAAGAAGCATACTTCTCCTCTTATCAATTATCTTTTAGGCCTCGTTTGGATAGTGAAAGTATTTTATCTTATCTTATCTCATTATTACAAATTTTTTCAAATTTTCATATAAAATATAATAAATAATTTAATTTTTTTAAATCTCAATTTAACTTTCATTTAAAATCATCTCATCTTATCTCACTTTTCAAACGGAACTAATGATTTTTGTGAAGTTGATAACATAATAAAGCAAATGTATTTTTGAAAGATGAAAGATCACGTGTGTACATATATTTCTTGAGAAGGGAAATTATATGCATAATCGTGTAGAGAGAGAGAGAGAGAGAGAATAGAATACATTCACCTACGTACGAGAGCAATTGAACCCTTAGTTTATTATAACCAAGTACCAAAAACAGCTGAAGAAAGTGACAAGAAGTTCCTTAAGTTTCTCCAAAGACAAAGATGCCCAGTTTCATCAGAAGGGTATTCAATTGTGATTTGAATACAATTTTCAAATGTCTTAATGTCCCATGCATGCATAGATAATATCATAGCATATAAATACATAACACACAAATTAAACCTACTTACATTGTGCAGCATGCGAGCAGCCAGTGTACCAACCAGAGCTAGCTAGCATCGATCAATCGAATGTAGGCTAGTAATAAATTCCATTATAAAATCATGTGGGGGAATAGAAGCAGAAAATGACATTATAATCCTTGGTTCAATCGCTTCATGGCACCTCAAATTCAATAAGCCTCTTGTCTTTTAGCCGCTAATGGTAGCTCTTTTTCTTTGAGCTAATATATATATAGTCCAATAGTACTACTGCGCATAGTATTGTTCTCTAAAACAATCATGATCATTGAGGAGGTAAATCAAGCACTTTTGTCTGATGTTACTAACTAAATCAATATATGCAAGTCTGAATTATTAATACCAAAGTTAAGACCATTGGTAATATTGTGGGGGTGTCCGCACAATATCATTCCTTGCGATCACTCTAAAAGTAAACTTACAAAATGTGATGTCGATCGAATGTTATAAAAGATTTGAGTTTGTCTTTCCTAACACCAATTAATTTTAGGTGATTTGAAGCTCACAGTCCGACATAGTGTATGAGATCATAAGTTTCATGATCTAGCAGCCCTTGACAACTTACACCAATATAAAGACCTATTTATAAGAAATTAAGCATCGGTTGGACAGTTGGTCCAAAGCTGCATGCTTTATTTTCAAAATTCAAAAGTTTGCAGGTTGGTATGATTGGTCTTGATCCCTTTTCACTATTGGAGAATTTCAATCAAACCTAAATAAAGGATAAGTCTTATTGATTTTACTTTGGCCAAGATCAGTGCGTGACAAAGACGCCTAAACGGCTAAACCCCATGCTAGCTGCATGCATGCTTTCAAGATCGAACGACAACCATCCAGCCAAAGGCCGATATATAACTTGCAACCTGGCCTAATAAATTGACTTCTGTTGCATGAATTCTCTATCCAATTCTTGGTCACCATTGCGGGGATCCTACCATATATATATATATATATATATATATATATATATATATATATATATTCTCTTATTGTTTTCACCTTTTTCTTTTATCATGCATGCTCTCAAGTACTTGATTACTAATTAGCAAAGTTTTTCTACAAGTCACATAAGAAATGAGAACATGACTTTTTTCTGATCTTCCTTTGATCTCTTTTACTAAATTTTAGCTTTGTGCATGCTTTGATGTAGAGAAGACTAACTCCTTTGTTATCTAATGATAATACTTATGGTGGGAATGGCTATGTGTGTGTTGGTGATTGTTTTGCTAGTCACATGTGCTTCCCACCATGGAGACATGGGAGGGCCCCTCTTTGAAAGCTAGCTGTTTGAAATATCTTGCACCAATATCGCCTGAATTAATTCAAAACTTGAATATGAAAAAAAGCCAAAGCTAAAATGTCATTTTTTATTTTATTTTATTTTATATATTTTGGAAAGGAGTGTTTTGAATTTCAGATCTCTATTTTAAAAATTAGAGATTATATCAATCAGATTATAGACCTTTAACTAAAGCCAAAATATCTTAGAAGTACACAAAATATCATACATACATACGTACATGCATGAGCTTAATTATCTCTCTCATGGGTATGACATTTTATTAGAATTTTCGCATATTAATTAATGTATCAGATATGTTAATAATCGAATTTTTTGTTTATTTATTTCCAGACTCGTGGAAAAATGTGTAATTCCACCAGCCTCCACCACATGATTAAATAGAATCCACAAGTACCACTGATTGGATGAGCTCCATTAATTATAAAGCCAGAATCTCTAACCGAATGCCTTCTTTTGATAAGATAGACCTATTCATTATCTGTATGTCTCATCTCCCCCACACTATGAGCCATCATTTTCTTTTGCTTCTAAATTTCTTTTGTTTTGTTTCATCTTTTTAGGTTCTTACCCAACTTTTGTTAACGATTTTGTTTACCAGTCAAAAACGATTCACACAGAAGAACTGCCCCCTCCCTTTTTCCTCCCACAACACAGCTCAATATAATATATATATATATATATATATATATATTATATGGCCTGATTTCTTCAATAATTTCATGTGAATCGGACTCTTGATTGCATTCAAAACTCACTTCAATTCATCTCATCTCAGCTCATTTCATCTCATCATTACAACTTTCTCAAATTTTTATACAAAATATAATAAAACAATTCAACTTTTCAAATTCCAAAACAATTTTATCAAATTTTCATACAAAATATAATAAATAATTCAACTTTTATTCTACTATTCACAAACCATCTCAGTCCAACTCAACCCATCTCAACTCATCTTTTAATCCAAACCTGTGTGTGGCTTAGACTCATCAATATTCCAATATCAATCAATAAGCGTGTGAAAGAGATGGAGTGGAGTTTAGTGGCCTGGGCTTAATAATCCAAGAGGTCACCATCCGATGCATGTGCCTAATTGGCAATATACTCGAGTGGCTTCAATGAATTGGATTTCCCTATCAATGGAGAATCAAATTTGTAATAGTTTTTTTATTTAGAAGGGGACTGGAATTAGAAAATCATATATAAGCTTATTAGCAATGAAATATATGCATATCATGATCATGTATCTGTATGTGTGTGGCACTTTTTATTTGTCTCATGCACGTACTCCACTTTCCACCTAAATGAAGAACCCACTTCAGGTTTTTTTTCAAAAAAAAAAAAAAATTCCTTATGCGTCGATCTATATATATATAGCTCGATTGAAATTCATAGAGATTAATTAATTAATTAATTCACATGCAAAATAATTAGATCCTAGAAGCTGTGTGAGACTATTGTGAGCTAGAGCATCTTCTATGATCACCACTTCTTTAATTTCATTCGTATATGCCTGCAGATCAGTGAGACATTATTTAGGATAGATCATTGGGGGCGTTGGGGAGGCTTCTACGCACAAAAATTCAAATCTAACATCCATCTTAACATATATCAACTATATATGAAAAATAGTAGTGACAGTTGTGAATATATAAGCATCATATAATTATTTTAAAAAATATAAATAAATACGAGATTTATAAATAAAAAATTAATTTTTTAATAGTAGATTCTATTTTTTTAAAAAAAAAATTGTATAATATTTATAATATTATCATATCAAATATATTATTAACATAAAAAATATATTAGTTTTTTAATTTTTTATAATTACAATGAATTTCATAATATATATAATATATTTAAATATTAACTTATAAATATTAGAATTCTATTTATAAATGGCGAACATTTATATGTACACAGATTCTGGAGATAATCATGTTAAATCAGGCCAATATATATTTATATATATATATAGTTAATTAATACATGTAAAAGAATCTGAAGATAAGGATAAATAAATGAGAGATATGATTACTATGGGACCCATGAAACCGCGTATGGCTCTGTAGGTGTCCACGTAGAACCCTTGGCAACAAAGCTCTCTGAATTAGAAAGTCAAACAAATGATGAGTCAATTTAAAATGCTTAATTGCACTTTATTTTTTTCAAAGGAGTAGTTAGAATACTTATCGTGCTTAATGATGGGTTGTGTGACAAAGGATTGCAAAGCAACCCCCCATAAACATTCTCACCCACCCAAAGCTTTTAGAAAAGCAGAGAATATGTGCAAGAACCGTGCTACAGCCCCCGCTCCCTCTCCCGCTCTCAGTCCCGCTCAGTGTAAAATGTAGTGTTTTTTTATTTTACTTTTTTATACATGTATTTTTTTAACACTAAAATATTTTTTAAAAAAATAAAAAAATTATAATATCATTAAAAAATACTTACTTAATCATTAAGTAAAAAAAAAAATATTAAAAAAATAAAAAAAAATGTAGCGGAACCGGGAGTGGTGAGAGTAGCATTATTCTATGTGCAATTTTATACAGCCTTGAATGCTTTTCTGTTCCACCTATACATTATTTTTGTGTTTCGTTTGCATTTTACACAGCTACTCGTTAACTTGCTCTAAGAATAATAAATATGCCTCTCTCATTCTCCGCCAGTTAGATATTGAGCTGAATTGAATTTTTTATGAATAATAATAAGTTAAGATAATAGAATAAATTTTATAAAATCTATCTAAAATAAGTTTAGATGTATTTAAATGTTAATATGAATTTAGATATATTTATAAAAAAATTAAAAAAGTTATGAATTCCGCGTGTAAAGAAATGTTAAGCTAAAAAAAATTATAGATCTCACGTGTAAAAAATTTTTGAATTAAGATCAATTTAATGATTTGAGAGTTAAGTATTTAAATGTTAAACTCAATTTAAAATTTAATGATTCATCATATAAATGACATTTACACGATCCAACAAACTTTCCAATTCAAAGAACATATAATCACAAAGGGCTTTTCACTTTTCTTTGTTCGGGGGGAGGGGTTTGCCATTCTGCTCAGCTTCAGGAAGAAGGCCCAAAGTACATGCAGATGGGTGGATTGATCCTGAAAATAGAGAGGATTGCTGATGGGATTGTCCAAATACCGTCACCACATATCAAACCTGAAGCAACGGCCCCTGAATAATCCTCAGCATCCTTCCTATTAATTCGCTCCCACACATACAATATCACTGTGCCAACAAACATGTCTATAGCAAAGTAAGCTCCGATGTAAAATGGGACTGCCATAGCCATTGGAATTGGAATATACTGGGAGATCCTTTTAGGAATCACATCCCTCATGAGGTTTATAATCAGAGCTGCCACAAAAAACCCACAACACATGGCCAGGCAATGGTTCGGCAGCTCAGAGAAGCCCTCGATACCTAGAATGGCCATTTCCCTGAATATTACGGCATACGGTGCTTTGTAGGGACCATCAGGTGACCCGATATCAAAAGCAGTCCAAAACAACCAGAATGTAAGTGGGGCAATGATACAACCCATGGCTGTTCCCACTAACTGGCTCACAAACATAGACTTAGCTGAAGATAATGTGAGGTAGCCAGTCTTGAAATCTTGCATGAGATCAGCTGCAGTGGAGACAATGGACATCATAACCCCACAAGCTGCTAAGCCGGCTACAACCCCACCATCGGTTCCAACCAAGGAAGCAAAGATAAAAAGACCAATCTTTCCGTAAGTTGAGGCCAGGTTCCAATCCGTGAGTCCAGTACCATAAGAATTGCAGAAGGCAAGGGCAGGGGCAAGGATGTATGAGCTTAGAACCAGATACCACTTGAGGGGTGGAAAGATGACTGGTATTGTTGCAGTTGATATTGCAGCCAGACCCACATATCCAGCAGCTGCAAACCAGGAGGGGATTCTGTCTTTAAGAAATATCTCATCCTTTCTACTTTGCTCCATTAGTAGTTTAGAACTTTCATCATCTGCTAATGAACATATTAAAGAATATCAATAACAGATGTGTCACAATGCCATACTAACCAATTTCAGACAACAACATATATTTCTCACACTATAATAAATGGGCTGAAATCAGTTTAATTTAAGAATGTAAGTAATTATTTTTTTATAGGTAAAATAAAAAAGAATTAAAGCAATGAAATTGTAATTACATCTGTTCAGATTAAGAGAATCTCAAGGATATTTATTGTAATTTACCTGTGATAGTTAATGAACTCTTAACCCACAATCATATACTTTCATTACAAAGACATGGTTGGGTGTCCAATTACCATTTTTCAAAATTTATTATTAAAAAAAAAAAAACCTTGGCAAAAAGATATACATGAATAAAACATGTAAAATTGACAGAAGACATTTTTCAAATAAAATTGAAGGCCATGCGTATCCTCTCACCTAGAATCTCTGCAGTGACAGGAAGGTTGTTCTGTTTGGTGCTTTTGTTGCAGATTTCCTTCACAGTTATGGCTATTATCTTGATCAAATTGTAAATACCATCCCCAAGGATAAGGGAAATGGCTATGAAGACCTGCAAGCAACATGACAGGTAGGAAAAACCAGTTTAGAGAAGTCACAGAAAGATAACATTTCACCAAGGCATTGTAGAGAGATATAGCTTTACTATGTGGTTTATATCCCACCCAGGTGGCATTTTTCTCCCGATTGTACCTACAGACTAGTGCTTCTCAAGGCAAACATCAAGATGTAACAATCCCTTCTGGGATCATGCAACTTGTGTGAAGGCAAGAGGTTACACAGTTCAAATATTTTTTTTTTTTTTCACCATACCTTGTATCCATAGAGACCTCTAAAATCATTGCTCTCAAGGTCAGCAGGGTACCAGTTTCCGGCATGTTGAGAAATGAAGGGCCAGAGGAAACCCCACGATATGATAGCCCCAAGAAGAACTGAGCAGTTGACTATATGCGGGCAAATAAGACCACAACCAACATAAGTTGGACTGAAGTCAAAATAAAACCTGCGTGAAGGAAATTGTTTTAACCATGATATGCCCAAAATATTTTTTATGGAAACAGCTCAAGCTCATGAAGTTAACAAGCATTAATATGTACCCAAACGTAAATACACCCTTACATACATATGTACCTACATACCAAAAGCACACACAGACCCACAGTTAGATAAAGCAATACTCTCATTTATGGTTTTTTAATTTTCCCTCTTTTGTTGACCCAATGTGCAATTAAGGCCTTGTTTGTTTTCACAACTCATCCCATCTAATCATTACAACTTTTTCAAATTCTCACACAAAATAAAAGAAACAATTCAACTTTTTCAAATCCCAAAACAAAAATAATATTAAAAAATATATATTCTAACAATATTTTATTCGATTTTTAATTTTAATCTCAACTCATCTCATCTCATCTGCGAAAACAAATGAGGCCTAAATTATCATGGGAGGGTATTTATTATTCTACATGGCAAGGGAGATGCAAGGTTCAATATTTACTGAACATGACAAACACCTCAAGCTAAAATACGCTCTGATGACATCAGTCATTACCCTCTATGTTCACCATACTCCAGCTTAGAGCACAACATGCAATAAAGCTGCAATTTTTTTTAAGGGCGGCAACAGGGAGGGAGATGGGGGAGTTTGCAAGTGAGGGAAAAGGAGAACTAGGAAAGCAAAAGTAGAAGAATCTCACGTGCTCTTATATAACGCCAGGCCAAGCGTAGGAAAATTGTCAAATCCACAGGAATCACCAATACCACTGAAGAACCACTTAAAGCAGCTCCAGAATAAACTTATGCCCAAATATTTTCCAAGACAACGGACTTGATTCCTGTAAATAGTTTAAGATGAATTAGAGAGAACAACTATAGTTCTATTTGAATTTGAATATACAGCACACATTAACTTGGATATGAATATGCAGGTGCAAGGTGTTTGTGTAATCAGTAAGGTGCACTAGAACCAGAATTGAACATCCCAATAAGTTGAGCAATGTTAATGATTTAACAGAATTTTCTACTTTTAGCAGTGCCCTGAAAGCTGTTCAATATTGTTGCATATAGACATCTCATTCTTCATTATATTTCATTGGTTTGCTTTGCATTTACCATCTACATGCAACACAGCTTTCATGACTGTGCACAACAGGTTCTGCGTCAAGATCCAGAAATCAATGAAGAGTTTTGTATCTCTAGAACTTACCCTGCAAGCTCAGCTCCTGTGTTTGTATGAAAACTATTTATCAACATTGCAGTTGCTGTGCCACTAGGATACGTAAGCTTATAATCCATGACCATAACCTAAAAGCACGCAGAGAGATATGAGACAATAAGCTCCGAGAGAGAGAGAGAGAACAGTTCTTACTGTCAATTACATACTTAAACAGAGGTCTTATATGCAAAAGAGTTCCAGAG
The DNA here is from genome assembly GCF_001411555.2 of Juglans regia. Lineage (NCBI taxonomy): Eukaryota > Viridiplantae > Streptophyta > Magnoliopsida > Fagales > Juglandaceae > Juglans > Juglans regia. The sequence goes on along the minus strand of NC_049910.1, from coordinate 3,124,276 downwards.
GAAAGAAAGCTCATTTGCTTGTATTAATTAAAAATTTGGAATGACAAACACCAACAGAATTAACCCACAAATTCCAGCTCCTTGCTCTATAATATGCGTGAATGATGAAGTACAGCTAAGATCTCTAAGGCCCCAAATCAATATTAAAACAGTTAACTAATCCTCTAACAAGCTTGCTTGATAGTAAATCAAAAGCAATTTGAAAACCAAACTATTTGCTTCTATCCACAACCAAATTGGACTTCAACTTTTGCACATACAGAAATGATTTCACTTTAAAAAAAAATCAATCAACGAAAGAAAAACAGTGTTGAGATTTACAACAGCAGAAACTACCTTACGAAGTGGAACAAGACTAAAAAGGCCAAGGAAGCTGACGACAAACATAAAACCAATCATCCAGAGCAGGCCTGGGTTCTTAACATCTTCAGCCCGGTTACCCGGATAGTCAGCACCGATGAGCTTGTAAGTTCTCTCATCCATTGCAATCATATATGAACCAAATCCCCCTGCCGTCAATGGCAGATTCAGTAACATAATTAAGAACCACAATATAAAGGCCCCAAATTCGGGAAAATGTACCATGTCATGAAGGGTATTTAGAGTGTAGAAACGCTATCAACGGTGAGGCAAGTTCGGTACTTTCCTTTTACATCGTCTAATGCTGGAAGGACAAGAAATACAAAGTGTGTGTTTCGAATTATAGTACTGAATAGAACATTCTTCAACTGCAGCCCTTGGGAGCTACATTGCATAGCTTTTCCACATTATTAGGGCAATCAGAAGATCTTGATAATTATAAACGTCCAATTAATTTTCTCATAATTGATATAATCCTAAGATTTAGTTTTCCACGAACAACCACCTTTTTTTCTTTTCTTTTCTTTTTTTTTTCCATTCCGTTTGGAGGTACATAAATGTGGGAACTTCATCGTTAACGTTCTCTAACAAAACAGTGGACAAAAACTGAATAATCAACACATGTAATTTAGGCGTGCTTTATATGTGGATGTATGCATAAAAATGTTGGGGTTACCGCTAAATGCGAGGCCATAACAAGCGACGACGCAGGTCTGGATAACGGTGTTCTCCTGCCTCGTGAAGGGCTGAACCGAGAATCCCAACTTGGACAAGAAGCTAGTCCAGGACTTGACGAAGAAGAACCCCAGCAAGCCAGCGGCAACGTTGAGGGATGGAATTATCCCAACCGTCAGATTGAGCTTGTGGGTGATGATGCAGAAGAGGGTCCCCAACAGGGCGCTCACGGACAGCCCTCTGATCGTGATCTGATCTTTCCACTCCGGGATACGCTCCATTTCCACGGCCCCGATCCCCTCGGACTCCTCCAGCAACGGCTCGGATATCTCCACTGATGCGCTCTCCTTGCCCATGATATTCTTACCCTTTTCTGGGTTCCTTATGCGGAATCCGTATGACGTGAAAGCGCAGTATGTATATGGGATGAAGATTGGGAATAGTGAATGGTAGCTGAAAGAAAGAAGGGGCCAGGCCAATTCGCTGGAAACTATAATGTTTGGTGGGGAAAGGTTGGTTAACGACGAAGGTTTTCGGAATTCTCAATTCTCAAGTTTCGATGTCTGCACTGTGCTTTTATGTATGGAAGTTGCTTATTTCCATGCTTTCTGGGTTGGTTTTGCTTGCCTGCTCTGCTGATAACGATAACGATTTTTGCGGCATGTTTTTATTCCCAAGACGCATCACTGTTTACATTTTCCCTCGAAAAAAACAAAATACTGTTTATACTGGATATTTACGCCACTTATATATTTTTATTTATTTATTTATTTTAATAATTAACGATATTTAAAAAATATATATAAAGATTTATTTGTAGTAATGTGTACATTTGAGGGACATATTTGAAAGTTACCTAGCATTATCCGTACTTTTTTAGAAAAATAACATTTTAATTAGACCGAGTTTATGGTGCTTTTAATTGTAGTAAATGTGTTTGCAGCCTAATATTAGATATTGGGTGGGATGAAGTATAAAGATTAGGAGCATGAATTTATATAGTCATTCCCAATTGATTGTGGTTTTAATTATAGTTAATGAGTTTGCAGCTTGATAGTAGGGCTAGACAAGTCACAACCAGACGTACATCCTTTCTGATCTACCTGTTTATGTTTGTTACGGTTAATGGGCGGATTTTCTTTGTATTTGGTTTGATCATTAATGATGATCATAACAATGTTGCTTTGGTTGCTATTATTTGTGTCTGTGTGGACAAGATTGTTGGGATACCCGTTTTATTTTTTAAGAATGACCTATAAATTATTAAAATTTTTGCTTAGATCCTAATTCAGATAAGTAGCGCTAAACCTACCAAAAAAATATGTAAAAACTAAATATATAAACTAATTTGGTTTGATTTACTTTATAATAAGAAGGGTTTTGTAATCAAGACATTATCTTATTAAATTATAGCAAATTTATTTTATATACCAAATTTTGTAGCCTAAGTATTTTTAAATTTAAATATAAGTTGATAAAGAAATGTTACACAACTACCCCATAAAGATATTTTATAATACGTTAATTATATTTTATAATAAAATAAATTTATAATTTAATGTAATACGTCAAGTTATATCAATTTATAGATTTATTTTTATAAGATTTGTTTGTAGTTAAAACTGCGGTAGACAAAGTATTTTCAATTTAAAATAGGAATTGCTATGACACGGGCCTAATCAATTTTAAGTGGGCTCAATCGGGCTATATTTGTAACCAAGCCCAAATATGGTGTGGGTATGCGACAATACCACAAAGATTTGGGTTTGGGAATGGGGAAGAAATAAATCAAAAGCATAGCAAGACGAGAGAGACGTGGGCCTGACCGACTACCAAAGGCTATGTTTGGGTGTCGTCAAACAACCATTTATTAATGAAATTTTTTATTTTTTTAATTTTTTATAAAAAGTCAAACATATTTTAATCTATTTCATAGTTTATACATTTAAATACATCTCAATAAAATCTACAAAACATTACTCAGATTATCTGAGATCCCCTTTTACAACCTAAAACTTGATTTGCAATCTCAATCAGGGCTGCAAACGGGCCGGTCCGGTCCGGTCCGGTCCGGTCCGGCGATGGACCGAAAATTTTTGGTCCATTATTTTTCCGGACCGGACCGGACCGAACACTCAAAGGGACCGGACCGGACCGATAGCTATCGGTCCGGTCCGGTCCGGTCCGGTCCAGTCGGTCCGCCCTCTTTTTTTTTTTTTTTAATAATTAATAAAAAAATTTATTTAAAATACTAAATTAAACTAAGTGACTTATTAATGTGGATTATGTAACAAACTCAATAAAAAAATATTTTATATGGTCAATGATAATAAATTAGATGAAAATTATATTATTAATTTATATAATTACTATATAATTAACTAATTGATATTATATATTTATTAATTCATAGAATATTAACAAGTGTTAATAGTATATTTAAAATTTTATATTGTTAATAGTGATAGGTTAAATGAAGATATATATAAAATATTGTTAATTTATAGAATATTAACAAGTATTAATAATATATTTAAAAATTTATATTGTTAATTGTACAATTATTATATATAAAATATATATAAAAAATATTTTTTTTTTTTAATTTTTCATTCGGTCCGGTCCGGTCCGGTCCGGTCCGAAAAAACCGTGGACCGGACCGAATGATTTCGGTCCTCTAAAATATGGACCGGACCGGACCGGTCTAAGTCTCGGTCCGGTCCGGTCCGGACCGAAACGGTCGGTCCGGTCGGTCCGTTCGGTCCGACCGGACCGTTAATCACCCCTAATCTCAATATATAAGATTTGCGGGAACAAGAAAATCAACTTGGCAAAAAACAAGTGACTTTTTTTGTTTATTTGAGTAAATAATGACGTGGAATTCACAGGGTCACTAATCTGGGAATGGATCGAACTGATCCCCATACAGAGCCCACATGAACGAGTCATAACTCTGCAGACTCGAGCTTTTTGTTTCGGCCTGGATTTCAAATTGGGAGAATCTGGCAAATCTTAAAAGGCTATTTCGGTTTAACCAAAATTTCCAAAACTTTTTTTTTTAAATTAAATTAAATATATTTAAATCTTAGTAGAAAATAATTTTAACCTTTTAATACTAATTAAATCATGTCAATTATATAAATAAGATAAAAAAAATTTAATTTTTCAAGAAATTGATCGTAATTTATCATCGCCTTCATGTCCCTGAGAAGGTTGGAGAGGTTCTCGAACTAGGAGCAATAGGGTATGCAAGTAGGGCTAAAGATTGAACCCGACCCGGCCCGATTCCTGACTCTCACGGCCCGAAAATAACCAACCCGAAGTAAACGAGTCGGAAACACTAATTATGGGTTGAGTCGGGTTGGGTACTTACCCGACATACTTGCAAGTGTGAGACTGAGAGAGCATATTAAGGAAACTATTGTCAACGATCATGACAGCAATGACTGAAATCAAGCTTAGCTTGATTTACGGACCTATAGAATAGTGTGCACGATTTGAGGACATTGTTATTTCTGTAAACATTTTCTTTCCAGTTTTATACTTACCTTGTATATCATAGACGTTAAGGAACAGCCTGTAATCGGCTCCCATCTCTTGTAAACTTTACATATAAATTCACATCCTCTCGGTGCTACATGTCCGAGAGTTTCCATAATTATAGCTTTGTATTATGGTATCAAGAGCCTAAATGAGACCATTGTTTTTTTTTTCCAAACTCGATCCCATGGCCTCATCCTCACTTCCTGTCAACCCAGGCAGCTTTCACAGCCTTGTTACTGTTAAACTCACCAAAGATAATTATCTCCTATGGAAAACTCAAATCGTCCCGTACTTGCGTGGCCAACGCCTGTTCGGCTTTGTTGATGGGTCCATTTCTCCTCCCTCTCCCACTATACCCAATCCTGATGTCAATATAGTGTCAACCCACCCCGAAATCATCAATCCTAAATGCTCCTTCTGGTTTGATCAAGATAAAATCATTTTAAGTACCCTGGTTTCCTCTCTATCTGAAAATATTATAGCCCAAATGGTCGGACACTCCACCTCTAGAGAGGTCTGGGCAGCCCTTGAGAGAATGTTTGCCTCTCATTCTTCTGCACGAGCCATCCAAACTCGACAATTCCTAGCCCTCACAAAAAAAGGCAACATGTCCATCTCGAATTATTACCAGAAGATGAAATCCTTTTCGAACACACTGGCTGCTATCGATCAGCCCCTTCAAACTCATGATTTCACATCATATCTTCTTGGAGGCCTTGATAGCTCCTATTAGGGGTGTAAACTCAAACCGGAAAACCGGTCCGAACCGGACCGATTTTACTGGTTTTGAACCGGTCCGGTCCGGAACTAGTTTTTAAAATGTAAAAACCGGCCGGTCTCGGTCCGGTTTCGGTTTTGGGATTTTTTGGATCGGACCGAACCGAACCGGAGCGGTTGATTAAAAAAAAATAAAAAATAATATTTTATATATAAATTTTATACAAAATATTTTAAATATATATTAAATGTTAATATAAGTAAGTTTTATATATAATGTATAATTATAAATTTATACATTAAATGTTAATTTATAATTTCATATATATATATATATATACACATATATATGAAATAATTTCATATTATAATTTATAAATTATTACATTAAATGTTAATACTAATATATAAGTTTATAAATAATACTAATAGTCTAATATAGACTATAGCTTATAGTTATACTTATAATTAATACTAAAAGTTTTTTTTTTTTATAAACAAATTTTTAATGACAAATTGTGAAATTTACATTTTAAAAAAATCGGAAAACCAGACCGGACCGGACCGGAAACCGGTAAAACCGGAAGTACCGGTTTAGGAGGGTAACCGGTGCGTATTCGGTTTTGAAAAATACAAAACCGGTACATACCGGTTCGATCTTAGATTTTATCCAAAACCGGACCGGACCGGACCGGAACGGTTACACCCCTAGCTCCTATGATGCGATTGTCACTTTTATCTCTACTCAATAGACAAAATGTATCTGAAGAGATGTTTAATCATCTCCTTGCCTTTGAATTAAGGATCGAGCAGCACCAATCTGCTCTAGAAGCCACGGTTGGTACAACAAATGTGGCTACTCGAAATGATGGACGTCCGCGAGGTGGCAGATCCAATTCACAGACACGATCTCCACACCAGTAGCAACCTAACGGCTTCAACTCCAACTATAGAGGTCGCGGACGTGGTCAACGTGGGCGAAATAGCCAATCACAGAATAATCCATCAAACCTGCGCCCTACATGTCAGGTATGTGGTAAAAATGGGCACACTACTGGATAATGCTACTATCGGTTTGATCATGCCTATCAAGGCACTCCACCAAACATGGCAGCTTACTTGACCTCGCCATCGTCACCAACTGATGCAAACTGGTACCCTGATACCGGGTCAACAAACCACCTCACACATGATTTCCGCAATCTCACTATGCAATCTAAACCTTACAATGGCACTGATCAGATTCATGTCGGCGATGGGGCAGGTTTACTCATTAAGAATATTGGCACTGCTACTCTCTCAACACCAATTAAATCTTTTTCTTTGCATCAGTTACTTCATGTACCACAGATTAAAAAGAATTTAATTTATGTGAGTCAATTTACTCGTGACAATAATGTTTACATTGAGTTTCACTCCTCCTTTTTCTTGGTGAAGGACGAGGCCACGGGGACAACTCTGCTGTGCGGCAAAACTAAAGACGAACTCTACACTTTTCCATCCACTGCTACTTCCACCAGACAGCCTCAAACCTTTATGTCTCAACATGCTCCTCTTGATGTTTGGCACTGTCGAATGGGCCACCCGTCCTATCAGACTGTACGACATCTCATCTCCAAGTTCTCCCTACCTGTTTCATCCAATAAAATATCCGGTGTATGCTCTGCTTGTCAGCAAGGAAAGAGTCATCGCCTTCCCTTTTCAAAATCTTTGTCTATTTCTACTTCACCACTTGAATTAATTTTCTCTGATGTTTAGGGACCTTCGCCTGTTATGTCCTCAAATGGAAACAAATACTACGTGTCTTTTGTTGATCATTTTAGCAAATTTACGTGGTTATTCCCTCTCTCAAATAAATATGATGTTATGAAAGTTTTTTGCTCTTTTCAAAAACTCGTTGAACGTCAATTTACTTGCAAAAAAAAATCCGCTCAAACTGATTGGGGTGGAGAATTTCGCCCTTTACATAACTATTTTGCCTCCATTGATATTCAACACTGTCACTTGTCCCCACACGTCACAGCAAAACGGATCTGTCGAACGGAAACACTGTCATATAGTCAAAACAAGACTTTCACTCTTATCACATAGCAGCGTCCCTCATGCTTACTAGGACGATGCGTTTCTCATGGCCACGTACCTCATTAATCGGCTCCCAACCACTTCTCTTGGCATTTCACCCTTTGAAAAACTTCACAAACGTGCCCCAGGTTTTTCATCTTTAAAAATTTTTGGTTGTGCATGTTTTCCATTCCTTTGTCTTTTTAATCGTCATAAACTCGATTTCAGATAAAAAACAATGTGTTTTTCTTGGCTTTAGCAACATGCATCGTGGGTTCAAATGTCTTGATCTTTCCAGTGGTAAGATATTTATATCACGGCACGTCATCTTCGACGAACAATTCTTTCCTTTCGCAAATCCACCGAATCAATCCATTGACTCCACTTCATCGTCTAGTCCAATGGTCAGTCTCCCACTTTTCATTCCTCTAAATGGCACCATCCCACATACTTATTTGCCGTCTCTCCCATCAAACGACACATCCCATAACAACTTAACTCCAACGACGCCATCAGATCCATTCTTTCTCATATTCCTCACCCCTTACACGATCTTTACCCATCACTGAAACCGTTCCTCTCTCACCAGACAACATCGAAATATTTTCCACCTCCCATGCTCCCGTGTTTTCTCCTTCTTCGTCTTTAGATCATGCCGCTGCTGCTGTACCCTCGGAAACTCGACTTCACCAAATGACCACTCGGTCTCAGAATAATATAGTGAAACTGAAATAGATCACGGACGGTACAGTCAGGTACCCATTGTCCCAAGCTTTTCTTGCTACAAGTACTATTCCTGAAGCACCTCGTCCTACTCTGAGGCGTCCAAGCACAGTGAATGGTGCAAAGCCATGGACGGAGAATTTACTGCCCTAATGACAAATGGCACCTGGTCATTAGTCCCTGCCAAACCATAAATGAACGTTGTTGGTTCTCAGTGGATCTTCAAAACAAAATGCAAGTCCGATGGTTCCTTTGAGCGGAGGAAGACCTGATTGGTTGCAAAAGGCTATCACCAACAACCAGTGATTGATTTCGATGACACTTGCAGTCTGGTTGTCAAACCAACTACCATCAGACTTGTTCTCAGTTATGCCATTTCCAATCGCTGGCAGGTTCATCAAATTGATATCCAAAACGCTTTCCTTCTTGGATACTTAACTGAAGAGGTTTTTATGCATCAACTCGTCGGCTATGTGCATCCTCATTTTCCCAACCACGTTTGTAAGTTGCACAAAGAACTTTATGGGCTAAAACAAGCCCCACGGGCATGGTATCATCGACTGCAAGAGCACCTCATCTCCAATGGCTTTGTCAACTCTAGCTTAGACTCATCTCTCTTCATCTACAGACAAGGCGCTGATACTCTTTTTCTCCTGGTATATGTAGAAGACATTTTAATCACTGGTTCCAGCTCCACCGCAATCGCTCACCTCATCACCAATCCCAGTAGTGCTTTTGCTGTGAAAGACTTAGGGCGCATCAACTACTTTTTGGGAATCAAAGCCATTTATGTTAATGATGGACTCATCTTGTCACAAAGCCAATATATTTACAATCTCCTTCAACGCACCAACATGATCAATGCCAAGCCAGTATCATCCCCGATGTCCTCCACCCAAAAGCTCTCACTTGTTTCGGGTGCTCCACATTCTGATCCTACCCATTATAGGAGTGTTGTAGGAGCTCTACAGTATCTCTCCTTGACTCGCCCGGACATCTCTTTTGCAGTCAATAAGGTTTGCCAATTCATGCACAAACCCACAGAGGAACACTAGTCAGCAGTGAAAAGAATTCTAAGGTACCTAAAATTCTCCATCAATTTTGGTCTTTTACTTCAGCCTAGCTCCTCCACACAATTGTCTATCTACTCTGATGCCGATTGGGCGGGCTGCCCCGATGATCGTAAGTCTACTTCTGGATTTTGTATTTATTTTGGTGACAATTTAATCTCATGGAGTTCCAAAAAGCAACGGACAGTCGCACGTTCAAGCACTGAAGCCGAGTATCGAGCAATTGCCCATGCCACAGCCGAATCCCCCTAGCTACAGTCTTTAATGCGTGAACTTGGTATCTCTATTCCTCAATGTCCAATATTGTGGTGCGACAACATCGGGGCTACATATTTGACAGCCAACCCAGTTTTTCATGCCCGCACTAAACATGTTGAAATTGACTACCATTTTGTTCGGGAAAAAGTGTAACAAAAGACACTCGAAGTTCGATTTATTTCGAGCAAGGATCAACTTGCTGATGGACTTACAAAACCGATTGTGTCAACCAGATTTAATTTTCTCAGGGACAAGCTCAACGTCCAAGATTGTCCGCTGTGCTTGAAGGGGCATATTAAGGAAACTACTGTCAACGATCATGACAGCAATGACTGAAATCAAGCTTAGCTTGATTTACGGACCTATAGAATATTGTGCACAATTTGAGGACATTGTTATTTCTGTAAACACTTTCTTTCCATTTTTATATTTACCTTGTATATCATAGACGTTAAGGGACAGCCTGTAATCGGCTCCCATCTCTTGTAAACTTTACATATAAATTCACATCCTCTCGATGCTACATGTACAAGAGTTTCTAGAATTATAGCTTTGTATTACAAAGGAGCTGTGCCTGAGAGAGAGAGGAGACTAAAGACTCGAACCTCATTCTGGTCCCTAGAGGTTAGAAGGCTAAAATAAACTAAACCAGGACAACGACGTCGTTTGACAATCAGTATGGCTATTGACTTGGGGTTACATGCAAGTATAATCATAATTCTGTCGCATTCCAACTATATACACATCAGTGACTGATTTTGTGGAATTACAGGTACAAACCAAATACCCCTAACCTGTTTTATTGTTATAGTGCCGCCTAGGCAGTAGGCATCTTCCTTTCCATTACAATAATTAAGGGCCTTGCTCTATACTCTATAGCCCTTGGTGTGTCAATCACCCGGCGCATAAAAAGAATAGGGTGGCCATTGAAGCATCCTCATTTTTAGTTAACCACTTAGCTTAAAAAAGCAAGGATATGTTTGGTTATGAAAAATCTTGAAAAAAAATTTGGAGATTAAAGCTTTGGAAAAAGATAGAGAAAATTTTGAATAAATTTATACTTGAAAATAAATTTTGTGTCTGAATCTGCAAAAGTGTATATATATATATATAGATAGAGTTGAAAATATATTAGAATATAATTTTCTCAAACCTTTTTGTTTCAAAATTTATAAAAATTGTGTTCATTTTTATATTTAGTTAATGATTTACCATATTGTTGAAGATAAATATTTTGATTTGATTTTCTTTATTATCAAATCACTTAAATTTGATATTATCTTAATTTGATTTTAGTAATATTTAAGATATTTACCTTATCTTATCTCAATGTATTTTTTCTATAAATATGGATGTATGCATTGTATTTAACAACAATTGATAAAGTAAAAATGTAGCCCTTGAAAATATATTTCCCTCTTTCTCATTTCTCTATCAACTTTTATATTATATTATATTTTCTATCATGATATTAGAGCCCTTGGCTAACGCTAGGCTCGATCCTGTAAAATATTTATTTTTCTACTAGCTTTACCTCCCACAAAGTCATTCAATTATGTATCGTCTCAAATCAATGTATTTGGATTATCTATTAGCCGTGAGATCTTTTTTATTGAATTTTTGATCTGTTATGAGCATTATTTGAAACCGCAGATCCAATTTTTACTTTTTGATTTTGGTTCAATAGTTGACAAAGGCCATAAATAGTCCATTGTTGGCCACAATTCGATATTTGATATTTCAATTGCCAGCCATTTAATCACCAACACCATCATCTCATTGGCTATTAATTAATGAATATGAATGCTACTTTCAAATTTCTAACTCAAGTTTTTAAAGTTTCCAAGTGCCTTAAGTTTGAGGGAGAGTATTGAAAATAATATTCATAATATTTAAGATATTTACCTTATCTTATCTAAATATAATTTTTTTTTTTTATAAATAATATGTATGCCTTGTATTCATCAACAATTTAAAAAGTAAAAATGTAGCCATTAATGTCTCTCTCTCTTCTATCTTCTTTTATATTATATTTTATTTTCTATCAACCATCTCAACGGTTGCAAAGATCAGTACCGTGTTCTCAATACAGTTTTCTAAGTAAAATATTTGGTCTATTAGGCTATTATATGAATATTATAATATTTTAGTAGTTTAAGGGTGAGTTTCATCTCAACTCATCTCAATTCATCATTATAATTTTTTTAAATTCTAATATAAAATATAATAAATAATTCAACTTTTTCAAATTTTAAAATAATAATAATATTAAAAAATAATATTCTAACAATATTTTATTATCTCAACTCAACTCAACTCACTTCAACATCCAAACACACCCTAAAACGTGCATTTTGTCGATGGTTAAAATTGATATACTCAATGAAAATGAGACTAGAAAATATATTTATTCCGAATAGTTATATATTTATAAACAACTTACAATCACCTACCCTTTTTTTGTTTTTTCTATATGCCTCAACCACCATATATACGCTTTTGTTAAGGCATGTATGCCTCAATTAGTTGTTAAATCTTTTATTTTGAAATGTGCCTGAACTACCATTTAAAATAACTTTTTCTTAGGGACAATGAGAAAATGAGTGGGAAACCCCTCCGTTGACTGAAAGTCTGAAAGCTTCTGATTTTGTTGTTAAACGTGTTTCACAATACGCAAGCATGCATGCCAGTTGCAGCGCAGATGTAAAACGATCGAATAACATGCATGCTTAAAAAAGTTTCACGATTGAGAAAGACTTTAGAGCTGAACTGTAACCAAATGCCTAACAAATTTATACGAGATGAGTTGAGATAAAAATTAAAATTAAAATAAAATATTATTATAATATTTAAATTTGTTTAAAAAAATACACGAGCAACAATAAATTTTATAAACCCCATTTTATCCTCTCTCGCTTGAAATTTAAATCGGATAAAAAAATTCGACCTTGAATCTGTTAAAAGTATGTCAAATAATTAGCCGTAGTCATTGCATGTCCTTTTGCATGAAATTTCTCTGAAACTGCGATTGAAAAGAAATGGCATTTGTGTTTGAATAAATTTTTTTCAAGAGTCTGTGAGTATTTTTATAATGCGAGTCTTTTTCTAAATTTTCAAAAAAAAAATATTAAAAAAAATTTATTTTTTCAAGTTTCGAAATAAAAATTATATTAAAAAATTAGATTATAACAATATTTTAACTTTAAAAATATTTTTATTCAACTTTTTATCTCTCATTTTCTAAAATTTTAAAAAATATATTAACTCAAACTATTTCACTACTATTTACAGATAATTTTATCTTATCTCATTATCTAAATAAGATCTTAAATTACATTTGTATGTTAAGAGTATCTCATATTATCTGTAAATAATAATAAAATAGTAATGAACAACTTGTAAATAGTAGTTTGATATTTATAAATAATAATAAAATAGTCTGAGATAATCTGATGATCAGCCAAATATAGTATAGATTACTTTTATAGATAATGAGGTGGTTATAAACGAACCTTTTTGTTTGGACAGACTTCCATGACTCCGGTCCATGCCATCACTACCATGAAACTTCCCCTGCCACAGTTCGGTGCTTTCTGCACATTTCACCAATAAAAATCAATTCGGACCTTTGAATAAAGTTGTTCGGCAGGAGATGATGACTGACCCATTTCTGCCCTTTATTGGACCTTTTACCTTTACCTTTTTTTTTTTTTTTTTTTCAGAGACCTTTCCTTTATTGTTGTGATACAAAAGTGAGGAACTTTTCCAACTCACTTTCACAATATTTTATATAATAATATTTTAAAATAAATATAAAATATCTTATAAAATTAATATTATTTTATAAAAATATTTTTATTTTATTTTATATATTATGAAGTATATTGTAAAATATATTATGTAAATATGATCGGAATATCACGTGGTTCACACCTTTTCCCTTTATTTAGTTTTTCCTTCTACCTATTCTCGTATTTTTTTTAGAGTAATGTTACATATAATTGTGAAATGTATAAATGTCATACAGTCGCTTTAAAAAAGAATGAATATTCACTCATAAAAAATTAATTTATTTTCATATAGGTCTTATATATATATATTTTTTTAAAACGACTATATAATATTTACACACTCACGAGTTTACAACTGTAAGTATCATTACTCTTTTATTTATTGGGTAACTTCAGCTATTTCTGGATTTCCATTGGTTTCTTTTGCATGTACTTAATTTCGCACATGTTGAATGTGATTTTAGGCATAGTTTGTCCTAACATCTGTGAATAATAGTAATAAAATAGTTTATAAATAATAATAAAATTATTTACATTAAGATTTTTTATTAAATTTTAAAAAATATAAAGAAAAAGTTAAATAAAAATATTATAAAGTTATAATATTATTTTTTGATGCTATTTTTAAATTTACAAAAATTGTAATGATTAGATAATTATTAGATGAAAAAATTGAATATTTAAAATTAAAAAATATATTATATTTAACTACTTGAATGATAAATACCTGAAAATAATTTTGCTAATAAAATTTTAACACTTAAAAATATTTTTAGAATATTATTTTTAATATGATTATTGTTTTAAAAATTTTAAAAATTAAATTATTTATTATATTTTATAAAAAAATTTATAAAAATTATAAACGATTGAGATAGGTCGATGGTCGTGGTCTTCTCAATCTAAAAACTCTTTTAAGAGCATTTATATTGATCTATGTATATGTATATGTAAAGTTATATTTATATAATATGATTTTAAAATCTTCTGCATTAGTTTATGCATATTTAAATATTTAACTAGTTATGAACATTATTTATCTAAATTTAGATAACTAATATTCATTCTACAAAATATATTTTAATAATTATTTATCTCTCCTCCTACTCTCTCTTACAATCTTTTTATTTTTTCCATCTTTCAACAACACAACAAATCTTTACCTACACATTTATTTTATTATTATAATATATTATATATTATTTTCATTTTATTTTATTTTTAATATAATATATAAAAAAATATTTTTTATTATTGTATTTATATTATTAATATCAAATATATGTAGTGGATGTTTATTATAAAAAATATATAAAAAATTTGATTTTAATAAAAAATTAATATTTTATCTCAAATATACATAAATTAATGTGAGAATTGAATGATAAAATAATTACGTAAAAGTACTGATTTTACATGTGCATGTGAATGCTAATGCCAATGCTCTGTACGCTAAAGAAAGTGTGGGGTCTTGACTCTTGTACAGGGTCTTGTACAGTTGGAGCCCTTTCAGTCCGCGAATCTGGTTGGAATTTTCTTGCACTTAAAGCCTTCCACCTGGACAAGCAGCGCACTTGAGCGAACTGCTTCGTAAAATCGACGTCTAGTTTAAAAGCTCCAGCGCTTTAAAGGCCGAAGTATTCATTATTTGCCAGCTTGACATTTATCTTCTTTCCTTGAATATATTCATCGATTGATTCCCGCATATAGCGATAAAATCCACCAGCGTTTCAAGGATGGAGACTACCGCAAAGAAAGTGTTGCTCACCTCCAATGGTAACGAGTTGTCTGAGAATATCGCTTTCCGTTTAGCCAAACAGGGCTGCAGGTTGAGTACTCTCATTTTCAGGCCTTGAATTCCTCTGTCATCAATGTGTTTGGTTGCTGGGAAATCGGGGGAAGAGAAAATATATACGAACTTCTGAATCTTATTCTTTCTGGGTTATGCTCATATTATCGATCTTGGCACGTTTTCTCACAAAACAAAATGGGTTAAATAGCTTGTTATTAATAATTGTTATTTTTTCGTTAATTATATACTCGTTGTCAGGTTGGTTTTGATGGGCAACGAGAGCTGCCTTCGACGAATAGCCGAAAAGATAAATGGTTCGCTGAAGGGTGTCGCGCCGGTGGAGGTGGTTGGCGCAGATATGGAGGATGACAGGGAGGGAGCCTTCGAGGAGGCAGTGGATAAGGGATGCATGATATTGGGAAAGCTAGATGCTTTTGTACACTGTTATACGTACGAAGGTTTGTGTACCTCTCTTGCTCAATGACTAATTCAATATTGTATTATTGTCAAAACTTTTATGATATAATAATAGTAAGGTGCGAAAGTTTGAAATTTAGGTTTTCCTACTGGAACTCAATTTATCATGATATTTAATCAAAAGTAGGTAATGAGGTAAAGGCCTTTTTCTTTTTTTTTTGGTGGGGGGGAGGGGGGGGTTGAAACTTATGTCCTCTTTGGGTCAATTGTTAACAGATTCAATTCCAAGTACCACTTATAAAAAAGAAAAGATTCAATTCCAAGTACCATGGGGTGCAGAGTTGAAACTCATTCTATATGCGTTTTTCATCAAGAAAGGAAGAGTTCTTAATATTATTAATGATGATGCAAGAGGTAATTTGGATAAGGCTATGATAATATCATAACAGCTTAGGTCTTGAACCTTCAGAAAAAATTCGACTTGGAGATTTGAAATGATTTGATTTTCTAGATTCACTATTAATAGGCTTGGTGTTTTGTTGCAATTGTTGTTAGTGTGCGTATATATGGGAGAGGAGAATAGCATTTGTTTCTGTGGTTAAGTGAAATATACTAGAGGCTCCGTTGTTTGAATTGGATTGGGGCAGATTCTCTTTGATTCATCATTCTGGTATGGCTATCACCTATACTGCGGTCGTTTTAGTTTTGACATAGGAGTTGAAGGTTGTTGCTATACTGTAGTCTAATCTGGATCTTGAAGGTGACCCATTTGAATCCATTAAAGGTAATTAAACAAAGGTTGTGAAAATTTATACGTGGGACCCGTAAGTGAGAGAAAGCAGAACATGTGTTCAGGATTCATTGGCCAGTAATTGCGCCATATAGAATCATTAGATGTTTTCTTCTATTTTTCACCATCTTCATTTGATTCTGCAATTGGGATCTCAGATGTAAATTCTTCTTAAGGCAACTTTTTAGAAGTGACGAGTTAAATGTATACTGAATCATCATCCCCAGAGAAAGAACTTGCAGTGTATAGGTGCTAGAACACCCCCTCGTATGAGAGAAACCAAAGAAAATACCTGAATCAAGACATATATATATGTTCAATTTTTCTTTAACTCACATGTACATCACAGCCAAAAGAGCAGAAAAAATATTCCCTTTGTGTAAATGGTAGCTATCATTTGTTAGAAGATAATCTAAAATGAATCTGACCATACCTTAGTATTAGTATTGATTTCAATAAAACTTATGGGGCTTTGTCCTCTTAAAAAAATTATTAGTATTGATTTATGCGCTTCGGTGGGATTCAGTCCCTGATAAGAGGTATTTTGGATTTCTGAAGAGGCAGTAAATAGAAGCTTGAAATTGTCTCAACCAAATCATTTTTTTTTTAATAAGTTGTGGTTTTATGAGAAAAACTGTGGACAACTTATGTTAGGGACATTGTTTTCCTTCATTTTTATTTTACTGTTTAATTGTCAACCTTTTTTAAGTGCATATTTGAAATGTACTGGAGGTGAGATAAGCCGTTTTAATATTTCCTATTATTGAGACAGGAAAGATGCAAGAGCCTCTTGAACTAAAAGAAGACGAGTTCAAAAAGATAGTGAGGATAAATTTTATGGCTCCATGGTTTCTGTTAAAGGCTGTTGGGAGAAGAATGCGGGACTATAAGTCTGGAGGTTCCATTGTGTTCTTGACCTCGATAATTGGTGCTGAAAGAGGGCTTTATCCAGGAGCTGCTGCATATGGTTCATGTTTGGCTGGACTGAAGCAGTTAGTCAGGGTAAGTAACCTTTTACAGCAGTCTTTTGTATCTCTGCTTATGTTAATATTATTTTATTTTATTTTTTTCTGGCGGGATCTTCCGCTGTGTATTCATCAGTGTGCATAAACCAGGTTGATATCAAGGTTCATTATTTTAATGATAATATCTGACATGAACCCAATGAATTAGTTGGAAATAATGCGTTTCCTGTCAATTGCTTTTTATATTTCCTATTCATTTTCGTTGTAAGCAGAAAGAGAGAGGAGGAAATAAAATCTGCTGTGTGATTTATGCAATATACATTTATTGAACTATGCTGAAATCATGGCGGACATAGAGTTTGTAGTGAGATGTTGCAGGCCATCAATCTTGAGACCCACGTTGAGATTCGTGATTGAAGAGAACTCTGTTTTTGTACATCTGATACATGTCACTCATATTCTTCCTATTATGACTCTTTCCTGCCTCGTGACCATGATGCACTTGGCTCGTGTTACGCTGATTTTGCCTGTATGCTATCATACTTCTCAGATTGGCTCACGTGGTAGCCAGTTGGACATATGGATACGGACAACAAGTGATAGAATATGTAGTCAATGCATTGTGAAGAGCTACCACTAGCGCCAAATTGTACATAAGAGGAGAGAAGGTAAACTAAGTGGTATGACTTCACGCTAATGATTGCACTTTAAGGAGTGTATTTATTTAAATTGCTACAAGGTTGAGGAAGGGGAACAAGGAGGGCAGTTGTGGCAAGAAAAACCATGATGGCCTGTCGGTAGAGTGCGTGGCTTTGGGTGAGAGGAGATTGAAAAAAGGACCAGTGTTGTTTTTCCAGGGCAACATTTTAGGAAATAGAGCCCATTGAGATGGATCAAACCACGATGCTAGACACACTGCCCCCCAAGGACACTGGGAAGTGCCAGATAGGCTAGAGCCTATCTGCCAAAATAGAATCAGGCTGTTCCCAATAGTTAAGGGTATGTTGGAGGTGAGAATGTGTGTCACCACAAAATCTTGTCTCAGTTGAGTAATTGACTAATGATCACAGAAACACTTTGTGTTGAAAAGGGAAGAATGTGCTAGTTTCTATGTTAAACAAGAAGCACATTAATGGTGAACTCCGAGGTTAAACGAGTACCACAGTATAGGAAGTTAGTGACAGTACCTGTGCATGAGAAGACTCGATGCGGATGCTTGTGTGTAAAATGATTGAGGATGAAGAAGGGCAAGAAGAAGGCTGGTTCTGGTGGAATGAAAAGCCAGAGGGATGAGCTTCATAAAAGGTGCTCGATGACTTGAAGTGCAGAAATGGACTGCTGAATTCGCAATGGAAGGAATTGGCTTTTTCAATTTCCAAGTCTCATGAAATGAACTAAGGTGTTAGAAGCTGTTTAGTTCCTACACTGCATAAAGATCACATGAATGGCCAGTCCTAGTTTTTTTTACATAACATGTTGGCAGCCTTAACTTGGGGTGGGTGGTGGTGGTGCCGGTAGGCCCACAAGCAATTGGCTAGGGATTCTTCTATTTAGTTGCTCTAAGATTGCACCTCACATAACTAGCACATTTATCACTACGGGTAGAAAACACTTTTCTCCTCTCTTTTTTGATATACTTTAATTCGAATTATGGATGTCAAAATTGTGGCTTTGGCTGTGATCAGGCATCAGCTATGGAGATTGGAAGATACCAGATCAGAGTGAATGCAATCGCCCGTGGCCTGCACATTCAAGATGAATTTCCAGTGTCAGTGGGGAAAGAGAGGGCAGAAAAGCTAGTGAATAACGCTGCGCCGATGAAGAGATGGCTTGATCCAAAAAATGATCTGGCTTCGACTGTCATCTATTTAATAAGTGATGGGTCACGTTATATGACTGGTACCACCATATTTGTTGATGGAGCACAGTCTCTCACAAGGCCGAGGATGCGTTCTTATATGTGATTCTCATGATCTCTGGTAATAGAATGGACAGACTTAAAACAAATAATTTTGCATTGACCCCATTTGAGTTGATGAGAGATTGTGTTCCATATAGAAAACATTGACAGTCACCGGATAAAATATTGCTGAGAAAAATTGATGAAATTTACAAGCCAGCTTATTCTTTTGTCGATAATTGCAGATGAACTGTTGACAAGTGAAATGATCAAAATACATCATGTTGTCTACTAAATGGATGCCATCCATTTCACGATTATAGCTCACAAAATCAACATTCAACGGTCTTCCATGATCGCCTCCATAAGACTAATGATTTTTTCTCAAATAATGCAAGCTTGAAAATCAGCCATTGATTGCGGTTAATGATTCTATTCAACTCAGACAATTATTCATTAGATTACATGTTCCTGACTGCAAAGGTTGACAACTAGTCAATCAAAGAATGTATTTTTCGTGTTTTTTGTCGACAATTATACTCTTCACGCAATAGAAACTATTTACACAGTTGTTGAATTTGTTTCAGCCTTGTGCGTAAAAACTCCAATATGATCATGAAAATGTAAGAAAGTTTGACATATTTTGCCTATGCTTGTCTTCGATTGAATATCCCTCGAGTGTTTTCTTCTTGTGATCAATAATTTCGAGGAAACGTATGGACCCCAGTCGGGTAGAAATAAATTACTTTGAGGTTCTGATCTGCACGCCTTTTCTTCTCTCAATTCAAACGCACACGTACTCTCGACTTTCCTCGTTCCCGAAACATATGATAAATGCATATTCACATCCGGTTCCGTTCAAAATTTCCTATCATTTATTTTAAAATCACAATTCCTAATTTTTTTGTTTTTAAATTTTACTTATCTTTCAAAAACCTCATACATCTCATTTTCTATCATTTTTTTTATTATATTAAAATAATATTTTTCTATTATTTTTTTCTCTCACTTCTATTTACAAACTTAACTATTCAATATTTTTTCTTATGTTTTAAATTATTACTCTAGTGAATATTTTAAATAAAAATTTAAATTATCTTTTTGCGGGTATGATAATATTTTTAAAATTAATTTTTCTATTTTTGTAATTATTTAAATTATTTTTAAAATTATTATTTAAAACTATAACAAATATGTATATGACAGAAATTGTAGATAATTAAAAGAAGAAATTATTTTATTTATTATAATAAAATATTAATAAAAAATATTCAGGGAATGAATAGCAATTCTCTATATTTGAGAAATCATTGTTTACCCTCCTAAACTTTTTTCCTAAAATATGAATTCAAATATAGGAAAATTTTAACCAAATTTTTAAAATTATTCTCAAATTATAGAGAGAAGTGCCATTTAGAAAATTGGATGAAAATGCTCTTATATATAATTATTTTGTGATAAAGAGAGGACTGCCAAGAAAAGCGACGTGTTAATATCGCATACAAGAGAATCTGCCATGCATGTTAATATCCTTATAATTACAAAGTATTTGGGAAAATATTGGAGGCAGATATCAAATAATTAATTTGTCATTTTATACCATACCCAAATGGTCATGGCCTTCATATGGGATGATTGATGGCGTAGCCAGGGGATCGATCGAGTTGTATTGTTTTTCAAAAACATCTCATCTTATCTCACTTCATTATTACAACTTTCTCAAATCTCCACACAAAATAAAATAAACAATTCAACTTTTTCAAATCCTAAAACAACAATAATATTAAAAAATATATTCTAACAATATTTTATTCAACTTTTTAATTTTAATCTCAACTCATCTCATCTCATCTCTGAAAACAAACGAGCCCTAGTTGCCAGCCACTAACGTTTTGTATATGAACGGATTTCAAAGAAATGATAATCGTAGTTGTAAGTGTATAAACGTTATATAATTATTTTTTTAAAAAATAAATAAATAGAAACTCATATAAAAAAAATTAATTTTTTTTATAATAGATCTTATTATTTTTTAAAATAATTGTATAAAATTTGCACACTTTATAACCGTGTATAATATTATTATAAAATAATTTGAAAAAAAGAAGAGGACAAATTACACTAGCGGCCATATTCCACTGTAAGAGCTGGACGGTACAGTAGTACTGCCATATATGTATATACATAATACACTAAAAATAATGTTTATTTATAATCAATTATTTACTACAAATATCATGATTTTTTATTAAAATGAATCAACTTTGATAACAAATAATTATTTTTATCATGAATAACTCATTATAAATATACTTATTTATTTATATCTGCGCCTCAAGAGTCGCTTATACTTAAAAGTGGCTATGTATATACTGTTCATTACTGTTGATGTCACTGTTCATCAACAGTAATGAACAGTGTAGAGGTTTTTTTTTTTTTTACAATTGTTTATATTACCTTCATCATCAACAATAATAAACAGTGTAAAGTTTTTTTTTTTTTTTTTTTCGCATGTTTTTTTCTGCAAGTATTTATATTACTTCTTTCTCTTTAAATAGACTTTTTTTTGTATTCATCTAAAGAGTAAAATAAATTATTACTTCTGTCAAATGCTTGCTTTATAGTTGGATTGTTATGTAATTCTTATTTATAATTCTTGAATTTTTAGTGATTGTATTAGAATTTGTAAAAGTAAGTACATATAATTGAATTGATTGGATCAAATTTGTGTGATAAGTATTTTTTAGATTTTTATTTAAGTTATTTAGACTTTTATAGAGTAATACTAAATATTGATTTAAACTAACATAAAATAGATAATTAAAATACTAATTTTTTATCATTAAATAAATAATAAAATTTTACTGTACATTTTTAAGCAAAAAAAATTATCTAATTAATTTGAATTTTTAATATATTTTAAATTTCATAATAAATTATGAACATAAATAAATAATAATTTTATTCTTATACATTAGACTATTTTAATATTTGAAATTATATTTATTTTTTTCTTCAATTTGACAGATGTGGCAAATGTACTTTTTTTATCAATTAGAAAATCTTACGACATACAGGATTTTACATAAGTACTACTAATTTCAAAATAACCAAGCCATTTATAAAATACTAATATTTCATCATTAAATAAATAATGAAATTTTGTTAAATATTTTTAAAAAAGTATAACTATATAAATAATTAGAGTTTTAACATAATTTAAATATGATAATATTCTTAATTAACTAAAGAGAACTGCTACAACTAATAAAAAAGTAACCTGAAAATATGTCATAAATATGTATTTCATTTTTTTATTTTTATTTTCTTTTTTTCATGTATTTTTTTAATCATCATAAACATTTTTAAAAAAATAAAAAATTTACAACATCATTGGGTCAGGAGGGAATTGACAATCTATCTCTTCCCAAACAAAATTATTAAGTTCGAGGAAGAGATTAATAGATTCTTAAGTTTTCAGAAATTTTTATATATTTTTTAAAATATTATTTAAATATAAAATATTTTTTAATTTGTTAATCTAATCATTACAATTTTCTTAAATGTAAATTTTTTAAATTTTAAAACAAAAACTACATTAAAAAATTATTTTTCAATAATATTTTAACTTTTATAATATTTTTATTTTAACTTTTTTTCTCTCATTTTCTAAAATCAAATAAAACATCTTAATCCAAATAATTTTATATATTACTATTCACAAACCATGTCACTACTATTAATACATCGATCCAAATCATATCTAAGGATATGATATCTACATGTGTTGTTTTTTGAAGGACGAGGCTGCTGCTGGTACATTAAAATTTTTAAGATTTAAATCCAACCCTTCATTTTACCACTTCTCATTTTTTTTTCTTCGGTTGGATTGCTTCGATTTATGCAGTGAAGTACTATCACTATCACAAAAATTCTCCATATCTCTTTTCACTTGTTAAGTGCAGAAATTGAGTTCATAAAAAATTCTCTATATACTACTTATTTTACTTATGATTACGTTTTTTTTTTTTTAACCCAAAACATATTTATATTTTACAAAATAAGTTATTTTTCAACTGGGCAAATGTGCCTCGCACATTGCCCAACCGCTAGTGTATATATATATATATATATATATATATATATATATATATATATATATATATGCGCGCGTGTGGATCGGTGGAAGGTTAGCACAGGAAATAAACGTTTTAACCGATTTCATTGAAAAGAGGAGCTTTTAAAAAATGAAAATAAAAATGTGCATCAGCCGGCATGCAGGCAGGCGATATATTTAAGAGCAAAAAATTTTCTCATCATTATACATTATATATAATTTTTTAATTTTTTTAATTTATATTTTTTTATATTTTAAAAAAATATAAAAATTTATTAATACATTAATAATAATTTCTTTAATTAATAACAATAAAAAAGTTTAAATACATGAGTGAGGACAAAATAGAATTATTCATATGGAAATAATGAATAACAAATCTCATTTAAGAACATTGCATCCGCCACCAAAAACAAAACAAAAACTGTACCATATTGCTATATATCCACGACAGGCACCTAAACCTAATGGTCTAGCAGCACACCTTGTGATACTTTCAGATCAGTCCAAAGGCAGCCAGCTGCACGTTATACATGTCTGAATCTTATGTACCTACAAAATTGGTAGAAGGAAATTACAGCTTTCACCACGAAATAAATCTCAATTCAACTAGTGTCGTCTAATTATTATAATTATTTTAAAATTTTAAATAAAATAAAATAAATAATTTAATTATTTTAAATTTTAAAATAAAAATAATATTTAAATTTTATAATATTTTTATTTTAATTTATCTTATCTCAATTAACTATCTGAATTAAATAGATCAATTTTAGAAACGTTAAAATATAGTTAAATAAGGAAAAAGAAAATTAAGAAAAAGAAAGTATAGTCTTGTATAGTCTTACTCGAATGATGCAGCCGCCACCATGCATTTTCCACCTTTCTTTTTCTGATCAATAACTTTTTTCGTGTTGTACACGACATGGCTCGCCCCTATTTATCTGTTTGGATTTTTCTTCCTATTTTGCACTGCTTCAATACATGCATGGTGAATCTGTGCATGCTCATAGCCGCCTAGCTAGCTTAGGCAGCCGCCCCCACCTTTTGCATGTTTTAGTGTAAAACCTATTCGGACATTCTTCCTGATCTCCTTCTTCATCTTATTCTTTACAAACTCAACTGGCTTCCTATGGAAAACTACCAAATGTTCTTCCCCTGTTCTTCTACTGGGCGGCAGTCAAGTTTTCCTATCTCAACAAACATGGGAAGCTCTAATGTTTTTCAGAAACATCTTGGTGTGAGCTCGAATGGGACGTTCTTGGGGTTGGGGACAGAAAACCTTCTCCCAAAAAGATCGGCAGAGGACGTTAAACAACCAGCTGATGATCAGTGCTGCCCTGTTAGTTCAAATGGATGCTCTGCTGGGGAAGAGAGCAAGGGAAAACAAGGTAAGATCAAGAAGATCAGGAAGCCCAGATATGCTTTTCAAACTAGGTCTCAGGTTGATATACTCGATGATGGCTATCGGTGGAGAAAATATGGTCAAAAGGCAGTTAAGAACAACAAATTTCCGAGGTTAGTTTAAATTTTGCCACGTTTTCTTTTGGTCGCCTTTTCTAAGCTTGGGTTGTGAATGGGAAGTTCCTGCATGCATGTTGATGCTTGTTCGATTAATTTTTGTGTAAATTAGAACCCTCCAAAAGTATATAGGATTCTGCCATCTATGTATAAAGAAGTAGTTGAGAAGATGATCAGTTTAGTGCAATTATTTCTTTCAGACTGGCCATCTAGGGTTGATGTACTCATTTTATATATATTGCCAAAACGTTCATGCTGCATGCATCCAATTAAGCATCCAGCTCAATGGGTGAACTCGATCGGTGACACTAGTGGATTAGGATGCATTAACAACCTACGTACAGTAGTACTGTTTCTTCCAGAGTTTTTCCTTTCAGCTTTGATTCTTCTTTTAGTAACTTAATTGTATGACTTTCTCACAAGAAATTCCCAAGAATCACATTTTCCAGGCATCTTGAATACGGACGGTCGGTTTTAAAAACGTACGTACGTACACAAGAAAATATGAAAGAAAATAAAAAGAAAATAAGCAAATATATATGGATGGGATGCATGCTCTGCGAAAAAAATATATATGTTTCTCTATCGAGGGGTTTTTTTTTTTTTTTTTTAATATAAAGATGCTAATCTTACCGCTTATTCGTACTGCTTGGAGTTACGGTTGTAATTTTTTATTTTTTTTACTTAATAATTAAGAAAATATTTTTTAATAATATTATATATTTTTTATTTTTTTAAAAATATTAAAAAATACATATAAAAAAATTTAAAAAAATCATAATATAATTAATTAAAGCTCCCAACAGAAGTGGTGGCTGTTAATGTAACTTTGAGTACTGGATCCTATTAATGTAACTTAATGCATGTCTGGACAACTTTGGAATGATCTAATTTCATAAAGAGAAATATTTTCACTATGAAAAATTTTTATATATAAAAATAAATTCATAAATTGATATGATTTAATATGGTATTTTGTTAAATTGTAAATCTGTTTTTATTATATATAAAGTATATCTGACGTATCATATGAAATCATATCAATTTGTAGATTTATTTTTTTAAAATTTCTTTGTGGTCGTACTAGCACTTCTCTTTAACAAAATATAATTCAAATGATCAGTTCGATTGGATTAGCTAGATCCTAATCTAAAAATCATTAAGAAACATTTTCAGAATGGAAAAATGTTAAAGGCTCCGGCCTCCAGTAACTATCCTTTAATACACACGAACAAGGTGGCTAAATTGGACTCACAATATGATGGTTAATATATACATAACACCACTCACTAGTACTACTGCAATATATTATTCCCATATTGGAATTAAAACCATTAATCCAAGTCATGTTATTAGTAATTATATACCGTGATCATGATGCGATGATCATCACGTACATCATGATCAGGTGCTTTTTGCTTGCAGAAGCTACTATCGTTGTACGTTTCAAGATTGCTGTGTAAAGAAGCAAGTTCAACGCCTAACCAAAGATGAAGGCATCGTAGTGACTACTTATGAAGGGGTGCACATCCATCCAATAGAGAAGCCAACTGATAACTTCGAACATATTTTGAGTCAGATGCAATTTTGAGTAATTCTACATACAACCGTGAAGTGCGTAATCGCCGCGTAATCGCTTTGAAAAAGAGTGAGATCCACTATTAAAAAATTAATTTTTTTCATGTGAGTCCCATGTTTTATTCATTTTTTTCAAAACGATTACGCGATGGTTACACAATTCACGATTGTAAGTATATTTTCTCTGCAATTTTACACTCCTTTTTGAAGCTGTCTTCATCATGATCACATGATCATCATTCGATTTATATATGTAACCGGCCACCTGCCTCCCCTCCTCGGTTAATGTCAAAAAGAGATGGCACAACTGCCTCGAACTTTGAACTATTTCTTGGCTTTGTAACTCTTTTAGAGTTCTCTTTTCTTCATTTTTTTCCTGATCAGTTTCATGTGTAGGTTAACTCAGCCTTGAGATGCTGATCATCATGTTTTACCACCTAGATATTAAGAAAATAAACATAAACCTATATATATATATATATATATAAATCTATCTATTTTCATCAGTTTAAGTTTTTGAGATAAGCGGTAGTTTCACATATATAGTATCATAAGAGAAGTTTTGAGTTTGAATCATAACCTTACATTCCATCCAATTTAATTAAATATTTATGTATTGGGCCCCTTATTGAGTGGGAGTAGCCCACACGTGACAAAATAATTAATGATAGGAGATGCTTAGGGAATGATGAGATGAGATGAGATGAGATGAGAAATCTGTAAATAGTAATGAAATAATTTATGAATAGTAATGACATAGTTTGAGTTAAAAAATTTTATTGAGTTTGAGAAATGAGAGAGAAAAAGTTGAATAAAAATATTGTTAGAGTATAATTATTGTTTACTATTATTTTTGTTTTAGAATTTGAAAAGTTGAATTATTTTTTGTGTTTTGTTTGAAAATTTGAAAAATTTATAATGAGTAGGTAATGATTAGATAAAAAAATAAAAAAATAAAAAATTGAAATTAAAAAGTATTTATATTTGAGTGAAATTTGAAAAAGAAATTTTGAGATTAATTAGCTGAGTTGAGATCATGTATTTCCTAAACAATATATCCATAAATCTATCTATTTCCATGATCAACTTAATTTTTCTGAAACAAGTGATAGTTTCAAACTTTCACATGAATTAGCTTTAGGCACAAACGTCGGTAGTTTCACATGAGTTAGAATAAACCAGATTATTAGGTCATCGATCGGGCTGTGCCATTTGATACAACCTGGAAAGAGATCAATTCCTCGTTTTCAACTTTGGAAGTGGGTGAAGGGAGAAAGATGTTTGAAGAATTTTTATAAATTCAGATAAATAATATCATAATATTATTATAGAGAGAAATGATACTTGCAGTCGTGAGCGTGCAGTCGCCGTGCAGTCGCTTTGAAAAAAGTGAATAAATAAGGGACCCACCTGAAAAGAAATTAATTTTTTAATAGTGGACCCCACTCTTTTTCAAAGCGACTGCACGACGTTTACGCATTTCACGACTGTATGTAGCATTACTCTATTACAGAATGGTTTAAAAGATGAAAATCATGTTAAGTAGTCCCTCATGATTTTGTCCCCTCAATTCCACGGCTCTTATATTTTAATTTTTTAATGATTAAAAAAGTGACTACTAATAAATGTGTATATTTTTTATAATGTTTAAATATATTTAAAAGAAAAATAAATAAATAAAAATGCACCAGTTTGAGAGATTTTCCTACCTCCTATATATATTTCTCGAGCTTGTAATTTTTTATTTTTTTATTTTTTTGGGGCAAGTGGATTCACGACAAAAGAGGCATCTCATTTATCTTCTCACTTGAGCATAATGCATGCTTTAGAAATCTGTCATGCTTGCTTACACGAGAATTGAGTTTCCTTTAATAATGGCCCCACGCATAACGTATTAATGATACATGTTAAAAGGGAAAAGAAGGAAAAAAAGCAAAGAAAAAACAAAGATGCGAGGTCACGAAGATTCTAGTACTACTACTACAGCTTCATGAGCCAACCCACTTTGCTAAGCAAAATAACGTGGAAAAAGAAAGAAAAAGAAAGCCACATGCACGCAACCCTGTTTTCTTCAACTAATTACCAGAACTTTTCCGGTCGTGAGCGAGCATTTGCTGATTTTCTTTAATTTTAATTTTCAGTCAAAACTCTAGCATCCAAGGCATATTATATTAATGCGAGACTGATGATCTGTGCTAGCTAGCTGTGTCAATTAAGAAGTCCCTTAATATTCTTATATATAGCTATTAATTAAAGAGATAAGAGGTAAGAAAATGAATATGCTTGAAGCATAAAGGCAGGCAGAAACAAATTACTAGCATTAATTAGCAATTAATGTCTGATGTGCATCAAAGCATTTTGCACTGAGAATCTTGTCGAAAGTCTTGATCTTAACCAAATTAGCAAAAGCCATGCATCTATGCTTAATAAGACAAATTAGCTAAGTCGGCAAGTAAAGTGACATTGAACTTCTAAATAATTGGAGTTGATCCTTTTTTGATAAGAAAGAAAGATCATTATGCTGTCTCCTTTAATTAAAAAAAATAACATGATTGGAGAAGAAAATATTTTATCTTAGAGGAATTAAGGTAACAACATTCAATCTTATTTGTGATAAAAAATAACTTATTTTTTTTTGTAAAATGAGTATATTTTTATCATAAATAATTATTATCGTCGTAAATAATTTGTCATAAATATTTTTTTTTTTTGTAGTGATTTATTTTCTTCATAAATATTATTATTATTATTGACAACTAAACATCAAGAATAAAAAGGGTATTGAAGGAAGGGTGTGCCACAAAACCATGATCTTGGGGTGAACTAATTAATTTCTTTTTATCTTCTGCAGTCACAAACTGATCCATAAATTAACTAATCCATAAACTAATTAATTTTTTGCTATAAAAAAATCTATTTATTATTTCAACTCTTATCATCTTATCATTATTTCAGGATATGATATTAAATAATAAATTTATAAATAAAATATAATAAATAATTTTTAATAATTTATTGTCACATTATAAGATAATAAAAATATGATAAAAATTGAGATAACGAGTAACGTTACTCTCTTGCTATACATATCGTTTTCAGAATTTTTATCATACTACTTTAACTGGCTGCCACGTAGACCTTCCCTCATTCTATCTTGTACCTTTTCTTTTGCTTACTGTTATTTTATATGTGGAGTTTAAAAAGTTGTAAGCAAGATTACCTGTCCCTCTCTTTGCCATTGGCATCTTGCTATTTCTTTCTCCTCTCTCTTTTGCATTTAAATTGTTTACAAGTTTATTTTCAACTCCAAATTTAATAACCCAACTAGGCTTTGGAAAGGGGGACCAACAGGAAAACAACATAGGTTAGAAAACTGCTCCAGATGGGGCCTTCCTCCAGTAATTCTCAAGCTCTTTATTTTATACAGTTTAATCTTATGATTTCTGTCCCTATAGCTTATTACCTCATCAAGTTGAGACTTTGTCCTTGCCTTCTTCTGGAGAGGGATATTTGGTGTTCCTTTGCTGTTTTTTGTTTCTTTTTTAAATTGAGAGAACTGCTCCCTCTATATATGGCAATTCCGATATCTATCCCCAAGCAGAGAAACAAAAAAGGTCCAATTTGTATTCATGTATTACTTTAGCTGGTCTGCAATTTGACTTTATCATTGTTGCCACCAAAAATTCCCAGAAACAGTGGTTCACTGTTCTTGATCTTTTGGATTCTACAAAGCACTAAATTTTACTAATTTCCTTTTGACCGAAAGCAAAAAAAAAAAAAAAGGAAAATCAAAACCCATTGGTTCTTTCATTTCATGATTCTTCTTGAAGTATTCACTTTTGTGTGATTGTTGAAGGGGAAGAAACGTCTGTGAAAGAGCTTTACTAATGCTTGCTATGGACTGGGACTGGAACGACTTTGCGTGGGATTCAATTGAGTTGGAGGAAAAAGAGGATAACAGCAGCTTTGCTGGCCTTGTTGGTCCCGGTAGCTTGGGAGGACAGGATAATAATAATAATAATAATGGAGGAGGAATTATGGTGGACTTGAAACTGCGTGGGATATCCGGTTTGGAGGAGAGATCTGTAGACGGATTAAAGTACAGAGGGCCATTGAAACGGACTCGGGTGATGAGTGGAACTCAAAATGTTTCATGTTTAGTGGATGGATGCAAATCAGACCTCAGTATCTGCAGGGATTATTACCGGCGACACAGGGTTTGCGAACGCCATTCTAAAACCCCAGTTGTAATCGTTGGGGGCAAAGAGCAGCGTTTCTGCCAACAATGCAGCAGGTATTATATCCAGAGCATGCATTTCATTGGTAGACAAGGATATTATTTCAATTCTAGAGTTGGATCGGAGTGTTGGATTTTTTTTTTTAGAAACTTCTGTCCAATCATATGGGTTTTCTTTCTTTCTTTCTTTCTTTAAAAAAAAAAAAAAAATTGTTGTAGATTCCATTCTCTGGGGGAGTTTGATGATGTAAAGAGAAGTTGCCGGAAACGTCTTGATGGACACAACTTGCGCCGAAGAAAGTCTCAGCCAGAACCCCTGTACCTGAGTTCTGAGGAGTTTCGGTCAAGTTACAAAGGTTATGGATTCTTATCTAACTGCTAAGAAGAGGTTTTTCTTGCAGTTTTTAATACTGTAAATTTGCTTGGTATTTGGTCCGAAACTGAGGATGAAATTTGAATGATTAAATATATAAATTAAATAATTAAGTTTACATCATTTATTCTTTACTAGTCATAACTTGCTGAGATTTTTCACGAACTTCCACATGAGTTCATCGAGTCACATATGAAAGTCAAGGTTGATTTGGTCTGCAGTCTACAATGGGTTTTAGGAAGTCCATCTAGTGCTACAATTATTATGGTATTGCTAGGTAGTTGCAGAGGAAATTTAATTTCCTGGAATTTATGGTATTGGTAGTGTCTAGTTCCTCAAATGAACTTGGAAGGACAAACTTCCTTTGGAATTGCTAATTACCCATTTGATATCAATGAACATTGACTGAAAATTCTGTGTAAACCAGGCTCGAGAATCTTGCAATTCAGTAATCCCCACATATATGCAACTACTTCTCTGAGAGGCACCTGGCCTGGGACGGTCAGCTCTGAAGCACAAGCTATGGTTCATAATCATTACCGGGGATTGCGCATTACCGAAGGACAAAGTATTCCGAATTCCTTCGCCGTGATTTACAATGAGGAAAATAAGATGTTTTCTTTCTTACAGGAAAATGGCCCTAAACTATGCAGCCAAACAACCCCTGAAGCTTCCATCCACCAGCCTCTTTCCAATAGCATTGTTTCAGCAGAAAGTGGAAGGGGTGGCCACAGTATGTTGTCTGGTGGACCAACACAACCCATTGACTTGGGTTATGCTCTCTATCTTCTGTCATCACATCCAACACAAACTTCAGCAATGGATTTGAGCCACTTGGTGCGGTCCAGCGTGAGCCATCCAAGTCAATCCATAAGCTCAGCACAGCAACTTGATGAAGTGTCTCAGTACTCATGTTCCCATGGTATAAAGGACAAGTCTGCTGCAGGTCTAGTCTTGCTTCCCGATTCCAATGAAACCAATTTCTACTGCAATGGAGTGTTTCAAGAGGCGTTTGATGCCTTGTTCGAAAGTGAGGCCTCACCAACTCTTCCCATCTGGTGGGAGTAGTCAGCTTCGGAAAGAGTTTGGTTTTTATCTAGCGGAAAAAAATGAACGAATAATAGACTCAAATGAATCAAGAGTTTTCCCATTAATTTCCTTGCCAAGAATTCAATGTCTTGGATTCTTGTCCTCTGATACATATGATTCTCTGTTTGAGCTCTTTGTATTGTGTGGTAAACTTATCTCCATCTATCTAATTTCTTGGAACCATTTGCATTTTCTTGGTAGTACACTTCGACCTTTGAGTTCTGTACCATATTTTTATTTTAATTTTAATTTAATTCGTAAAAATGTCTCAACATTGGTCTTATCTTATCTTTTGTAGTTGCTGTCAGAAGCGTGACATATATTTTTGGAACCCATTACTCGAGTTGTTTATACAGCTGTAAAGTTTATTTAACTCTATATACAGTTTCATTGTCTTAGAAGTTAGAATGCTAATATATTGTTTCACGCAACATAGTCTCATAAAATTAAGCCATATGGAGACAAATGACACGTACTTAAGAAGGTAGTAGAGACACACATCTCTATTTATGTTGATGTTACGGGAAACATGTGATCCACCACATTACAAAGACACAAACATTAAAAATAAGAAAAATATTGTATACTACACTCTCGTTCAACTTGCATCTCGTTATATTGAAGTAGCATTTCCTATCAACATTTAAATTTATATTTGCAATCAAAATTTTAACCAGATAGCATAGCCCAAAACAAGTTAATCCCAAATATATATTTTGAAAATACATGTAAACACTCATTTGGTTATACAATTTAGATGAGATAAGATGAGAAATTCTATTAAAAGTTTAATAAAATATTATTATAATATAATTTTTTAATATAATTCTTGTTTTGAGATTTGAAAAAGTTAATTGTTTATTATATTTTATATAAAAGTTCGGAAAAATTATAATGATTATATAAGATAAAATAGTTTGATTTTGTGTAACCAAACCAACCCATCTTCCTACATCTTTAACAAACAAACCATAGCACAGAGACCCCCAATTGAAGAAAATTTCAAAGCCGAAGGACGCATAAAGGCAGAATTCAACATCGACAGTTGAATAAAGAAAACAGGGACTAGAAATAAGTCGTATAGCGAAGTTGGTGGCATAATTCATATTCCAAAGCATCTTTAATATTTGGCGACGGTAGTGCCATTAAAGATAATTTTAATGGAATGTACCCTCTCCATAAAATGGTTGACTCACTGCTCTTGCCATTGCAGAAAAGGTTGGGACAGACCTTGAATCAGATGAGGATGGGCCAAACTCCTACGGAATGATTTGGACAGACCTTGTCCAGCTCTGCCTGACCCTATCCATTCGTCATTGTTACATAAAATGCTATAATCAAGGGAGAAATGTTTGTTACTTTGTAAAACAAGTATGATCTTCTTCTTTGTAAATACACATTACTAAGATACCAAAAACATGCTACTAAAAAACAAAATTATGAGAGTTTAATTGCATATATACCGGGACATCTCATTAAGACTTATTCTAAATAATCATCAAATACTTTAAAACAAAAGGAAAAACGGAGCAACTAATTAACTCTTGTAGACAACATCAAGCTCCCCCATATAGACACATTAGTACTATTTCCTACTTGTGAGTGTCTTTTGGAGGAACCTTTGTTTCCAACTCCTTGGGAGTTGCCTTCTCTGCTGCCCTGCAAGATCCATAAAAGTCAGTTAAATGCCTCTTTAAACCAGAGCTAAATACCAGTTGGGAACTACAAGCAAAAGAATGAGAGCAATGGGCATCCAGTGCTGCTACAATAACACCCGAAGAGACATGTCAGATCTGGTTCCAGAGCTTGTTAGGAAGGCCAAGGTTCGACCAGTGTATGTGTGCGCACGTCCAAACCATTATCAGAGGCAAATTTTCTAACCCAACTTTTCCCACAAGTCAAGAAAAATGTGAGGAAAGGAAATCCAACATCAGTATCTAGTAACAACTGGAGCTGGAAAGTACGCGTTTTCAAAATCCTATTGCTAATGTGCTATTGAAAAATGTTGATGATGAAGCAAGAAACTAATTTCACAAGCTGAAGAGGACTGAGATTTTATTTATTCTTTAATATAGGAAACTTCCATCTCATA